>NC_071126.1:230000-232500 GCF_024256425.1 Clarias gariepinus | reverse complement strand
TTCTAAGTCCCCAACTTTTTCTAAGTGTGGAAATTTTTCTAAGTCCAGAAATTTTTCTAAGTCCCCAACTTTTTCAAAGTCCCATTTTTTTTCTAAGTCCCAAAAATCATGACCTCCATGGGTGTGAGCCCAGTGTAGGCACATAGTGTGTCCGACCTGAGGTGCCTGTGCTGGGCTAAAGCCCCATTCCTCCATGATGATTTGGCCTGTGAGTGCAGAGTGAAAATTTTTCTAAGTCCCCAACTTTTTCTAAGTGTGGAAATTTTTCAAAGTCCCCAACTTTTTCCAAGTGTGATAATTTTTCAAAGTCCCATTTTTTTTCAAAGTCCCAGAAATGTTCAGAGACCCCAAAAAAATAAAAATCCTAAAAATCATGACCGCCATGGGTGTGAGCCCAGTGCAGGCACATAGTGTGTCCGACCTGAGGTGCTTGTGCTGGGCTAGAGGCCAATTCCTCCATGATGATTTGGCCTGCGCCTGCAGAGTGTGAATATTTTCCCCAAAATGTTCAGAGACCCAGAAAAATTCAAAATCCCCCAAATCATGACCTCCATGGGTGTGAGCCCAGTGCAGGCACCTAGTGTGTCCGACCTGAGGTGCTTGTGCTGGGCTAGAGGCCCATTCCTCCATGATGATTTGGCCTGCGCGTGCAGAGTGTGAATATTTTCCCCAAAATGTTCAGAGACCCAGAAAAATTCAAAATCCCCCAAATCATGACCTCCATGGGTGTGAGCCCAGTGCAGGCACCTACTGTGTCCGACCTGAGGTGCTTGTGCTGGGCTAGAGGCCGATTCCTCCATGATGATTTGGCCTGCGCGTGCAGAGTGTGAATATTTTCCCCAAAATGTTCAGAGACCCAGAAAAATTCAAAATCCCCCAAATCATGACCTCTACAAGTGTGAGCGCAGTGGGGGGCACCTACATGGCTGACCTGAGGTGCCTGGCTTCGGGGAGAATCCAATTCCTCCAGGAGGATTCAGCCTGCACCTGAGCTGAGAGCCAGAAAAATTCCCATAGCCCCAGGAGATGTAACGGACCCCCATCCTCCAGGGGGCGCCGGCGGGGGATGTCGGCCCCGGGGCATGTGGCATCGGGTCCGGGGCCTCCCCATGGACTCCCCTGCGAAATTTGGAGCCGATCGGACCAACGGTGGCCGAGATACGGCCGTCCGAAGTCGGGGGCCCCCCCCCCCGGTTCCCAGAAGCCCCATGGGCAGCTGGGGGAGGCCCAAAGTGGCCGTGGGGAGTGCCTAGGGCCGGCCAAAATCGTTTTTTCCCAGGCGGAATTGGCCGTTTCCGAGATATAGGCGAAAGAAAATTTTTCGAAAATCTGACCTCCAGGTGGCGTGGTCGCGGGTGGGGGTGCCCGCCGAGGGTGCCTGGGGTCGGGGAGAATGCAATTCCTCCAGGAGGATTCAGCCTGCATGTGAGCTGAGAGCCAGAAAATTTCCCATAGCCCCAGGAGATGTAACAGACTCCCATCCTCCAGGGGGCGCCGGCGGGGGGCGTCGGCCCCGGGGTATGTGGCATCGGGTCCGGGGCCTCCCCATGGACTCCCCTGCGAAATTTGGAGCCGATCGGACCAACGGTGGCCGAGATACGGCCGTCCGAAGTCGGGGGCCCCCCCCCGGTTCCCAGAAGCCCCATGGGCAGCGGGGGGAGGCCCAAAGTGGCCGTGGGGAGTGCCTAGGGCCGGCCAAAATCGTTTTTTCCCAGGCGGAATTGGCCGTTTCCGAGATAAAGGCGAAAGAAAATTTTTCGAAAATCTGACCTCCAGGTGGCGTGGTCGCGGGTGGGGGGTGCCCGCCGATGGTGCCTGGGGTCGGGGAGAATGCAATTCCTCCAGGAGGATTCGGCCTGAAAAGAAAAGAAAAGAAAAAAAAATTCGGACCTCCAGGAGTGTGACCGCGGGTGTGGGCGCATAGCGTGGCCGACCAGAGGTGCCTGTGCTGGGCTAGAGGCCGATTCCTCCATGAGGATTCGGCCTGTGAGTGCAGAGTGAAAAAATTTTCAAAGTCCAAAAAATAATACCTCCAGGGATGTGATCGCGGGTGTGGGCGCATAGCGTGGCCGACCAGAGGTGCCTGCGCTGGGCTAGAGGCCGATTCCTCCATGAGGATTCGGCCTGTGTGTGCAGAGTGAAAAAATTTTCAAAGTCCAAAAAATAATACCTCCAGGGCTGTGATCGCGGTTGTGGGCGCATAGCGTGGCCGACCAGAGGTGCCTGTGCTGGGCTAGAGGCCGATTCCTCCATGAGGATTCGGCCTGTGTGTGCAGAGTGAAAAAATTTTCAAAGTCCAAAAAATAATACCTCCAGGGCTGTGATCGCGGGTGTGGGCGCATAGCGTGGCCGACCAGAGGTGCCTGTGCTGGGCTAGAGGCCGATTCCTCCATGAGGATTCGGCCTGTGAGTGCAGAGTGAAAATTTTTCAAAGTCCACCTCCAGGGCTGTGATCGCGGGTGCCGGCCGAAAGTGTCCGACGAGAGTGCTCCTCGTCGGC
>NC_071126.1:217500-220000 GCF_024256425.1 Clarias gariepinus | reverse complement strand
GGGCTAAAGGCTGATTCCTCCATGATGATTTGGCCTGTGTGTGCCTAGTGAAAATTTTTCTAAGTCCCCAACTTTTTCTAAGTGTGGAAATTTTTCTAAGTCCAGAAATTTTTCTAAGTCCCCAACTTTTTCTAAGTGTGGAAATTTTTCTAAGTCCCATTTTTTTTCAAAGTCCCAAAAATCATGACCTCCATGGGTGTGAGCCCAGTGTATGCACATGGTGTGTCCGATCTGAGGTGCCTGTTCTGGGCTAGACGCCCATTCCTCCATGATGATTTGGCCTGTGTGTGCCTAGTGAAAATTTTTCTAAGTCCCCAACTTTTTCTAAGTGTGGAAATTTTTCTAAGTCCCAAACTTTTTCTAAGTCCCATTTTTTTTCAAAGTCCCAAAAATCATGACCTCCATGGGTGTGAGCCCAGTGTATGCACATGGTGTGTCCGATCTGAGGTGCCTGTTCTGGGCTAGACTCCCATTCCTCCATGATGATTTGGCCTGTGTGTGCCTAGTGAAAATTTTTCTAAGTCCCCAACTTTTTCTAAGTGTGGAAATTTTTCTAAGTCCAGAAATTTTTCTAAGTCCCCAACTTTTTCAAAGTCCCATTTTTTTTCTAAGTCCCAAAAATCATGACCTCCATGGGTGTGAGCCCAGTGTAGGCACATAGTGTGTCCGACCTGAGGTGCCTGTGCTGGGCTAAAGCCCCATTCCTCCATGATGATTTGGCCTGTGAGTGCAGAGTGAAAATTTTTCTAAGTCCCCAACTTTTTCTAAGTGTGGAAATTTTTCAAAGTCCCCAACTTTTTCCAAGTGTGATAATTTTTCAAAGTCCCATTTTTTTTCTAAGTCCCAGAAATGATCAGAGACCCAAAAAAATTCAAAATCCCCAAAATCATGACCTCCATGGGTGTGAGCCCAGTGCAGGCACATAGTGTGTCCGACCTGAGGTGCTTGTGCTGGGCTAGAGGCCAATTCCTCCATGATGATTTGGCCTGCGCCTGCAGAGTGTGAATATTTTCCCCAAAATGTTCAGAGACCCAGAAAAATTCAAAATCCCCCAAATCATGACCTCCATGGGTGTGAGCCCAGTGCAGGCACCTAGTGTGTCCGACCTGAGGTGCTTGTGCTGGGCTAGAGGCCCATTCCTCCATGATGATTTGGCCTGCGCGTGCAGAGTGTGAATATTTTCCCCAAAATGTTCAGAGACCCAGAAAAATTCAAAATCCCCCAAATCATGACCTCCATGGGTGTGAGCCCAGTGCAGGCACCTACTGTGTCCGACCTGAGGTGCTTGTGCTGGGCTAGAGGCCGATTCCTCCATGATGATTTGGCCTGCGCGTGCAGAGTGTGAATATTTTCCCCAAAATGTTCAGAGACCCAGAAAAATTCAAAATCCCCCAAATCATGACCTCTACAAGTGTGAGCGCAGTGGGGGGCACCTACATGGCTGACCTGAGGTGCCTGGCTTCGGGGAGAATCCAATTCCTCCAGGAGGATTCAGCCTGCACCTGAGCTGAGAGCCAGAAAAATTCCCATAGCCCCAGGAGATGTAACGGACCCCCATCCTCCAGGGGGCGCCGGCGGGGGATGTCGGCCCCGGGGCATGTGGCATCGGGTCCGGGGCCTCCCCACGGACTCCCCTGCGAAATTTGGAGCCGATCGGACCAACGGTGGCCGAGATACGGCCGTCCGAAGTCGGGGGCCCCCCCCCCCGGTTCCCAGAAGCCCCATGGGCAGCTGGGGGAGGCCCAAAGTGGCCGTGGGGAGTGCCTAGGGCCGGCCAAAATCGTTTTTTCCCAGGCGGAATTGGCCGTTTCCGAGATATAGGCGAAAGAAAATTTTTCGAAAATCTGACCTCCAGGTGGCGTGGTCGCGGGTGGGGGTGCCCGCCGAGGGTGCCTGGGGTCGGGGAGAATGCAATTCCTCCAGGAGGATTCAGCCTGCATGTGAGCTGAGAGCCAGAAAATTTCCCATAGCCCCAGGAGATGTAACAGACTCCCATCCTCCAGGGGGCGCCGGCGGGGGGCGTCGGCCCCGGGGTATGTGGCATCGGGTCCGGGGCCTCCCCATGGACTCCCCTGCGAAATTTGGAGCCGATCGGACCAACGGTGGCCGAGATACGGCCGTCCGAAGTCGGGGGCCCCCCCCCGGTTCCCAGAAGCCCCATGGGCAGCGGGGGGAGGCCCAAAGTGGCCGTGGGGAGTGCCTAGGGCCGGCCAAAATCGTTTTTTCCCAGGCGGAATTGGCCATTTCCGAGATAAAGGCGAAAGAAAATTTTTCGAAAATCTGACCTCCAGGTGGCGTGGTCGCGGGTGGGGGGTGCCCGCCGATGGTGCCTGGGGTCGGGGAGAATGCAATTCCTCCAGGAGGATTCGGCCTGAAAAGAAAAGAAAAGAAAAAAAAATTCGGACCTCCAGGAGTGTGACCGCGGGTGTGGGCGCATAGCGTGGCCGACCAGAGGTGCCTGTGCTGGGCTAGAGGCCGATTCCTCCATGAGGATTCGGCC
>NC_071126.1:202500-207500 GCF_024256425.1 Clarias gariepinus | reverse complement strand
CTGTGCTGGGCTAGAGGCTGATTCCTCCATGATGATTTGGCCTGTGTGTGCCTGTTGAAAATTTTTCTAAGTCCCAAAATTTTTCTAAGTCCCAAAAATCATGACCTCCATGGGTGTTAGCCCAGTGTAGGCACATAGTGTGTCCGACCTGATGTGCTTGTGCTGGGCTAGAGGCCCATTCCTCCATGATGATTTGGCCTGTGTGTGCCTGTTGAAAATTTTTCTAAGTCCCAAACTTTTTCTAAGTGTGACAATTTTTCAAAGTCCCATTTTTTTTCTAAGTCCCAAAAATCATGACCTCCATGGGTGTAAGCCCAGTGTATGCACATAGTGTGTCCGACCTGAGGTGCTTGTGCTGGGCTAAAGGCCAATTCCTCCATGATGATTTGGCCTGTGTGTGCCTAGTAAAAATTTTTCAAAGTCCCAAAATTTTTCTAAGTCCCAAAAATCATGACCTCCATGGGTGTTAGCCCAGTGTAGGCACTTAGTGTGTCCGACCTGAGGTGCTTGTGCTGGGCTAAAGGCTGATTCCTCCATGATGATTTGGCCTGTGTGTGCCTAGTGAAAATTTTTCTAAGTCCCCAACTTTTTCTAAGTGTGGAAATTTTTCTAAGTCCAGAAATTTTTCTAAGTCCCCAACTTTTTCTAAGTGTGGAAATTTTTCTAAGTCCCATTTTTTTTCAAAGTCCCAAAAATCATGACCTCCATGGGTGTGAGCCCAGTGTATGCACATGGTGTGTCCGATCTGAGGTGCCTGTTCTGGGCTAGACGCCCATTCCTCCATGATGATTTGGCCTGTGTGTGCCTAGTGAAAATTTTTCTAAGTCCCCAACTTTTTCTAAGTGTGGAAATTTTTCTAAGTCCCAAACTTTTTCTAAGTCCCATTTTTTTTCAAAGTCCCAAAAATCATGACCTCCATGGGTGTGAGCCCAGTGTATGCACATGGTGTGTCCGATCTGAGGTGCCTGTTCTGGGCTAGACTCCCATTCCTCCATGATGATTTGGCCTGTGTGTGCCTAGTGAAAATTTTTCTAAGTCCCCAACTTTTTCTAAGTGTGGAAATTTTTCTAAGTCCAGAAATTTTTCTAAGTCCCCAACTTTTTCAAAGTCCCATTTTTTTTCTAAGTCCCAAAAATCATGACCTCCATGGGTGTGAGCCCAGTGTAGGCACATAGTGTGTCCGACCTGAGGTGCCTGTGCTGGGCTAAAGCCCCATTCCTCCATGATGATTTGGCCTGTGAGTGCAGAGTGAAAATTTTTCTAAGTCCCCAACTTTTTCTAAGTGTGGAAATTTTTCAAAGTCCCCAACTTTTTCCAAGTGTGATAATTTTTCAAAGTCCCATTTTTTTTCAAAGTCCCAGAAATGATCAGAGACCCAAAAAAATTAAAAATCCTCAAAATCATGACCTCCATGGGTGTGAGCCCAGTGCAGGCACATAGTGTGTCCGACCTGAGGTGCTTGTGCTGGGCTAGAGGCCAATTCCTCCATGATGATTTGGCCTGCGCCTGCAGAGTGTGAATATTTTCCCCAAAATGTTCAGAGACCCAGAAAAATTCAAAATCCCCCAAATCATGACCTCCATGGGTGTGAGCCCAGTGCAGGCACCTACTGTGTCCGACCTGAGGTGCTTGTGCTGGGCTAGAGGCCGATTCCTCCATGATGATTTGGCCTGCGCGTGCAGAGTGTGAATATTTTCCCCAAAATGTTCAGAGACCCAGAAAAATTCAAAATCCCCCAAATCATGACCTCCATGGGTGTGAGCCCAGTGCAGGCACCTACTGTGTCCGACCTGAGGTGCTTGTGCTGGGCTAGAGGCCGATTCCTCCATGATGATTTGGCCTGCGCGTGCAGAGTGTGAATATTTTCCCCAAAATGTTCAGAGACCCAGAAAAATTCAAAATCCCCCAAATCATGACCTCTACAAGTGTGAGCGCAGTGGGGGGCACCTACATGGCTGACCTGAGGTGCCTGGCTTCGGGGAGAATCCAATTCCTCCAGGAGGATTCAGCCTGCACCTGAGCTGAGAGCCAGAAAAATTCCCATAGCCCCAGGAGATGTAACGGACCCCCATCCTCCAGGGGGCGCCGGCGGGGGATGTCGGCCCCGGGGCATGTGGCATCGGGTCCGGGGCCTCCCCATGGACTCCCCTGCGAAATTTGGAGCCGATCGGACCAACGGTGGCCGAGATACGGCCGTCCGAAGTCGGGGGCCCCCCCCCCCGGTTCCCAGAAGCCCCATGGGCAGCTGGGGGAGGCCCAAAGTGGCCGTGGGGAGTGCCTAGGGCCGGCCAAAATCGTTTTTTCCCAGGCGGAATTGGCCGTTTCCGAGATATAGGCGAAAGAAAATTTTTCGAAAATCTGACCTCCAGGTGGCGTGGTCGCGGGTGGGGGTGCCCGCCGAGGGTGCCTGGGGTCGGGGAGAATGCAATTCCTCCAGGAGGATTCAGCCTGCATGTGAGCTGAGAGCCAGAAAATTTCCCATAGCCCCAGGAGATGTAACAGACTCCCATCCTCCAGGGGGCGCCGGCGGGGGGCGTCGGCCCCGGGGTATGTGGCATCGGGTCCGGGGCCTCCCCATGGACTCCCCTGCGAAATTTGGAGCCGATCGGACCAACGGTGGCCGAGATACGGCCGTCCGAAGTCGGGGGCCCCCCCCCGGTTCCCAGAAGCCCCATGGGCAGCGGGGGGAGGCCCAAAGTGGCCGTGGGGAGTGCCTAGGGCCGGCCAAAATCGTTTTTTCCCAGGCGGAATTGGCCGTTTCCGAGATAAAGGCGAAAGAAAATTTTTCGAAAATCTGACCTCCAGGTGGCGTGGTCGCGGGTGGGGGGGTGCCCGCCGATGGTGCCTGGGGTCGGGGAGAATGCAATTCCTCCAGGAGGATTCGGCCTGAAAAGAAAAGAAAAGAAAAAAAAATTCGGACCTCCAGGAGTGTGACCGCGGGTGTGGGCGCATAGCGTGGCCGACCAGAGGTGCCTGTGCTGGGCTAGAGGCCGATTCCTCCATGAGGATTCGGCCTGTGAGTGCAGAGTGAAAAAATTTTCAAAGTCCAAAAAATAATACCTCCAGGGATGTGATCGCGGGTGTGGGCGCATAGCGTGGCCGACCAGAGGTGCCTGCGCTGGGCTAGAGGCCGATTCCTCCATGAGGATTCGGCCTGTGTGTGCAGAGTGAAAAAATTTTCAAAGTCCAAAAAATAATACCTCCAGGGCTGTGATCGCGGTTGTGGGCGCATAGCGTGGCCGACCAGAGGTGCCTGTGCTGGGCTAGAGGCCGATTCCTCCATGAGGATTCGGCCTGTGTGTGCAGAGTGAAAAAATTTTCAAAGTCCAAAAAATAATACCTCCAGGGCTGTGATCGCGGGTGTGGGCGCATAGCGTGGCCGACCAGAGGTGCCTGTGCTGGGCTAGAGGCCGATTCCTCCATGAGGATTCGGCCTGTGAGTGCAGAGTGAAAATTTTTCAAAGTCCACCTCCAGGGCTGTGATCGCGGGTGCCGGCCGAAAGTGTCCGACGAGAGTGCTCCTCGTCGGCCTGAGGCCCGATTCCTCCAGGAGGATCTCCCTTGTCGAAAATTTTTCTAAGTCCAAAAATTTTTCTAAGTCCCACTTTTTACGCCGGGGTGGCAGATCCAGGCCTATCGCTCCCCGGCTCGTGTCCGACCCCGAGGCCTCTTCCCGGGCATGATTCCCGCCTCGACCGCGGTGTGGAGGTATCGCTGCGCCGTAGGGTGACCAGAAGGGTATGGTCAGATTTTCAGGAGACAGTAGCAATTACAGGGGTCCAAGCACCTGGGGCTATGGTAAACGGACCGCCAAGCCCCCGCACGGCCCCCGGGCCGCCCAGGAAGCTACGGGTGCGGGCTTTTCAGCCCCTTTTCCATGCTTTTTCCCCTTTTTCGTCACTTTTTCGAATTTTCTCCGTTTTTCTCGCTTTTTCCCTTAAAAGCACTGGTAGATCGGAACACGAGACCCGCCAGGGGTAGGCGCCTGCCCGGCCCGCCGAGGGCCGCTATGGGCACGGCAGTTCCTCCCCGCCCTTGCGGGTTCGCCTCTCAGTACCGGGGGGAATAGCGTCGAGTCTCTTCCGCCTCCCCCGCCCTGGTGCCTCATCATAGGGAGTCGTAGACGGCCGGTCCTCATCTCGCTCGCTCAGTCGGTCCGAGAACGCTCCCGGACGGGCCGCGCAGCCCCCCTTAGCCCTCCCCGTCGTCCCCGGCCCCCCCGGGCCGGGCGCGGAGGTTCGGGCGGGGGGGAGGCCACGCGCCCTTCCGCGGAGGAAAGATCACAGTTTTCCCCGGTTATGGCTCACGCCAAAAAACGAACGCCCTCCGGAAGGAGGGATGGAAGGAAAGCGTGCGCGCGCAGCTGTGCCTCGGGGAGGGAGCCCCCTTCGCCGGGCGGCGCCTCTCCCCTACCCCACAAACACACGCGTCGCTACCTGGTTGATCCTGCCAGTAACATATGCTTGTCTCAAAGATTAAGCCATGCAGGTCTAAGTGCACACGGTCGGTACAGTGAAACTGCGAATGGCTCATTAAATCAGTTATGGTTCCTTTGATCGCTCCACACGTTACTCGGATAACTGTGGTAATTCCAGAGCTAATACATGCAAACGAGCGCTGACCCTCCTCTCCCTCTCGGGGGAGCTGGGGGGGATGCGTGCATTTATCAGACCCAAAACCCATCCGGGGGGTCTCGGGCCCCCCGGCCGCTTTGGTGACTCTAGATAACCTCGGGCCGATCGCGCGCCCTCCGCGGCGGCGACGTCTCATTCGAATGTCTGCCCTATCAACTTTCGATGGTACTATAGGCGCCTACCATGGTGACCACGGGTAACGGGGAATCAGGGTTCGATTCCGGAGAGGGAGCCTGAGAAACGGCTACCACATCCAAGGAAGGCAGCAGGCGCGCAAATTACCCATTCCCGACACGGGGAGGTAGTGACGAAAAATAACGATACAGGTCTCTTTCGAGGCCCTGTAATCGGAATGAGCGTATCCTA
>NC_071126.1:190000-195000 GCF_024256425.1 Clarias gariepinus | reverse complement strand
GAAAGGAAAAATGACAAAGTCCCTGGGTATACCATGGGTCAGGGAAAAAATGACAAAGTGCCTGGTTATACCATGGGTCAGTGCAGGTGAAAGGAAAAATGACAAAGTCCCTGGGTTTACCATGGGTCAGGGAAAAAATGACAAAGTCCCTGGTTATACCATGGGTCAGTGCAGGTGAAAGGAAAAATGACAAAGTCCTTGGTTATACCAGGGGTCAGGGCTTTTAGCGCGACGTGCTGGAGGTGCTTAGCCCGGTGGAGGGGTGCTTAAGTGTGGGTGCCCTGGGCCGGCTGGTGGCAAGGTCCTGGAGGGTTGGGTGACCTGGGGGGGGGGTGTAGGCTGGTGCTAGGGGCCGAGTAGGGAGGCCTGTGGGGGGGTTGCGAATGGTGATTTTTCCCCCAAAATTTTAAGTCCCAAAAATCATGACCTCCATGGGTGTGAGCCCAGTGTATGCACATGCTGTGTCCGACCTGAGGTGCCTGTGCTGGGCTAGAGGCTGATTCCTCCATGATGATTTGGCCTGTGTGTGCCTGTTGAAAATTTTTCTAAGTCCCAAAATTTTTCTAAGTCCCAAAAATCATGACCTCCATGGGTGTTAGCCCAGTGTAGGCACATAGTGTGTCCGACCTGATGTGCTTGTGCTGGGCTAGAGGCCCATTCCTCCATGATGATTTGGCCTGTGTGTGCCTGTTGAAAATTTTTCTAAGTCCCAAACTTTTTCTAAGTGTGACAATTTTTCAAAGTCCCATTTTTTTTCTAAGTCCCAAAAATCATGACCTCCATGGGTGTAAGCCCAGTGTATGCACATAGTGTGTCCGACCTGAGGTGCTTGTGCTGGGCTAAAGGCTGATTCCTCCATGATGATTTGGCCTGTGTGTGCCTAGTAAAAATTTTTCTAAGTCCCAAAATTTTTCTAAGTCCCAAAAATCATGACCTCCATGGGTGTTAGCCCAGTGTAGGCACTTAGTGTGTCCGACCTGAGGTGCTTGTGCTGGGCTAAAGGCTGATTCCTCCATGATGATTTGGCCTGTGTGTGCCTAGTAAAAAATTTTTCTAAGTCCCAAAATTTTTCTAAGTCCCAAAATTTTTCTAAGTCCCCAACTTTTTCTCAGTGTGATAATTTTTCAAAGTCCCAATTTTTTTCTAAGTCCCAAAAATCATGACCTCCATGGGTGTGAGCCCAGTGTATGCACATGGTGTGTCCGACCTGAGGTGCCTGTGCTGGGCTAAAGGCTGATTCCTCCATGATGATTTGGCCTGTGTGTGCCTAGTGAAAATTTTTCTAAGTGTGGAATTTTTTCTAAGTCCCCAACTTTTTCTAAGTGTGATAATTTTTCAAAGTCCCATTTTTTTTCTAAGTCCCAAAAATCATGACCTCCATGGGTGTTAGCCCAGTGTAGGCACATAGTGTGTCCGACCTGAGGTGCTTGTGCTGGGCTAAAGGCTGATTCCTCCATGATGATTTGGCCTGTGTGTGCCTAGTAAAAATTTTTCAAAGTCCCAAAATTTTTCTAAGTCCCAAAAATCATGACCTCCATGGGTGTTAGCCCAGTGTAGGCACATAGTGTGTCCGACCTGATGTGCTTGTGCTGGGCTAAAGGCTGATTCCTCCATGATGATTTGGCCTGTGTGTGCCTAGTAAAAATTTTTCAAAGTCCCAAAATTTTTCTAAGTCCCAAAAATCATGACCTCCATGGGTGTGAGCCCAGTGTATGCACATAGTGTGTCCGACCTGAGGTGCCTGTGCTGGGCTAAGGGCTGATTCCTCCATGATGATTTGGCCTGTGAGTGCTGAGTGAAAATTTTTCTAAGTCCCCAACTTTTTCTAAGTGTGGAAATTTTTCTAAGTCCAGAAATTTTTCTAAGTCCCCAACTTTTTCTAAGTGTGAAAATTTTTCTAAGTCCCATTTTTTTTTCAAAGTCCCAGAAATGATCAGAGACCCAAAAAAAATTAAAGTCCCAAAAATCATGACCTCCATGGGTGTGAGCCCAGTGTAGGCACATAGTGTGTCCGACCTGAGGTGCTTGTGCTGGGCTAAAGGCCAATTCCTCCATGATGATTTGGCCTGTGTGTGCCTAGTGAAAATTTTTCTAAGTCCCCAACTTTTTCTAAGTGTGGAAATTTTTCTAAGTCCAGAAATTTTTCTAAGTCCCCAACTTTTTCAAAGTCCCATTTTTTTTCTAAGTCCCAAAAATCATGACCTCCATGGGTGTGAGCCCAGTGTAGGCACATAGTGTGTCCGACCTGAGGTGCTTGTGCTGGGCTAGAGGCCAATTCCTCCATGATGATTTGGCCTGTGTGTGCCTAGTGAAAATTTTTCTAAGTGTGGAATTTTTTCTAAGTGTGGAAATTTTTCTAAGTCCCCAACTTTTTCTAAGTGTGATAATTTTTTCAAAGTCCCAATTTTTTTCTAAGTCCCAAAAATCATGACCTCCATGGGTGTGAGCCCAGTGTATGCACATGGTGTGTCCGACCTGAGGTGCCTGTGCTGGGCTAAAGGCTGATTCCTCCATGATGATTTGGCCTGTGTGTGCCTAGTAAAAATTTTTCTAAGTCCCAAAATTTTTCTAAGTGTGGAAATTTTTCTAAGTCCAGAAATTTTTCTATGTCCCCAACTTTTTCTAAGTGTGGAAATTTTTCTAAGTCCCATTTTTTTTCAAAGTCCCAAAAATCATGACCTCCATGGGTGTGAGCCCAGTGTAGGCACATAGTGTGTCCGACCTGAGGTGCTTGTGCTGGGCTAGAGGCCCATTCCTCCATGATGATTTGGCCTGTTAGTGCTGAGTGAAATTTTTTCTAAGTCCCCAACTTTTTCTAAGTGTGGAAATTTTTCAAAGTCCCCAACTTTTTCCAAGTGTGATAATTTTTCAAAGTCCCATTTTTTTTCTAAGTCCCAAAAATCATGACCTCCATGGGTGTGAGCCCAGTGTAGGCACATAGTGTGTCCGACCTGAGGTGCCTGTGCTGGGCTAGAGCCCCATTCCTCCATGATGATTTGGCCTGTGAGTGCAGAGTGAAAATTTTTCTAAGTCCCCAACTTTTTCCAAGTGTGGAAATTTTTCTAAGTCCCAAACTTTTTCTAAGTCCCAGAAATGATCAGAGACCCAAAAAAATTCAAAATCCCCAAAATCATGACCTCCATGGGTGTGAGCCCAGTGTAGGCACATGGTGTGTCCGACCTGAGGTGCTTGTGCTGGGCTAGAGGCCCATTCCTCCATGATGATTTGGCCTGCGCGTGCAGAGTGTGAATATTTTCCCCAAAATGTTCAGGGTCCCAAAATAAATCAATGTCCTAAAAATCATGACCTCCATGGGTGTGAGCCCAGTGCAGGCACATAGTGTGTCCGACCTGAGGTGCTTGTGCTGGGCTAGAGGCCAATTCCTCCATGATGATTTGGCCTGCGCCTGCAGAGTGTGAATATTTTCCCCAAAATGTTCAGAGACCCAGAAAAATTCAAAATCCCCCAAATCATGACCTCCATGGGTGTGAGCCCAGTGCAGGCACCTACTGTGTCCGACCTGAGGTGCTTGTGCTGGGCTGGAGGCCGATTCCTCCATGATGATTTGGCCTGCGCGTGCAGAGTGTGAATATTTTCCCCAAAATGTTCAGAGACCCAGAAAAATTCAAAATCCCCCAAATCATGACCTCTACAAGTGTGAGCGCAGTGGGGGGCACCTACATGGCTGACCTGAGGTGCCTGGCTTCGGGGAGAATCCAATTCCTCCAGGAGGATTCAGCCTGCACCTGAGCTGAGAGCCAGAAAAATTCCCATAGCCCCAGGAGATGTAACGGACCCCCATCCTCCAGGGGGCGCCGGCGGGGGATGTCGGCCCCGGGGCATGTGGCATCGGGTCCGGGGCCTCCCCATGGACTCCCCTGCGAAATTTGGAGCCGATCGGACCAACGGTGGCCGAGATACGGCCGTCCGAAGTCGGGGGCCCCCCCCCCGGTTCCCAGAAGCCCCATGGGCAGCGGGGGGAGGCCCAAAGTGGCCGTGGGGAGTGCCTAGGGCCGGCCAAAATCGTTTTTTCCCAGGCGGAATTGGCCGTTTCCGAGATATAGGCGAAAGAAAATTTTTCGAAAATCTGACCTCCAGGTGGCGTGGTCGCGGGTGGGGGTGCCCGCCGAGGGTGCCTGGGGTCGGGGAGAATGCAATTCCTCCAGGAGGATTCAGCCTGCATGTGAGCTGAGAGCCAGAAAATTTCCCATAGCCCCAGGAGATGTAACAGACTCCCATCCTCCAGGGGGCGCCGGCGGGGGGCGTCGGCCCCGGGGTATGTGGCATCGGGTCCGGGGCCTCCCCATGGACTCCCCTGCGAAATTTGGAGCCGATCGGACCAACGGTGGCCGAGATACGGCCGTCCGAAGTCGGGGCCCCCCCCCCCGGTTCCCAGAAGCCCCATGGGCAGCGGGGGGAGGCCCAAAGTGGCCGTGGGGAGTGCCTAGGGCCGGCCAAAATCGTTTTTTCCCAGGCGGAATTGGCCGTTTCCGAGATAAAGGCGAAAGAAAATTTTTCGAAAATCTGACCTCCAGGTGGCGTGGTCGCGGGTGGGGGGTGCCCGCCGATGGTGCCTGGGGTCGGGGAGAATGCAATTCCTCCAGGAGGATTCGGCCTGAAAAGAAAAGAAAAGAAAAAAAAAAATTCGGACCTCCAGGAGTGTGACCGCGGGTGTGGGCGCATAGCGTGGCCGACCAGAGGTGCATGTGCTGGGCTAGAGGCCGATTCCTCCATGAGGATTCGGCCTGTGAGTGCAGAGTGAAAAAATTTTCAAAGTCCAAAAAATAATACCTCCAGGGATGTGATCGCGGGTGTGGGCGCATAGCGTGGCCGACCAGAGGTGCCTGCGCTGGGCTAGAGGCCGATTCCTCCATGAGGATTCGGCCTGTGTGTGCAGAGTGAAAAAATTTTCAAAGTCCAAAAAATAATACCTCCAGGGATGTGATCGCGGGTGTGGGCGCATAGCGTGGCCGACCAGAGGTGCCTGCGCTGGGCTAGAG
>NC_071126.1:175000-180000 GCF_024256425.1 Clarias gariepinus | reverse complement strand
TTCAAAGTCCCATTTTTTTTCTAAGTCCCAAAAATCATGACCTCCATGGGTGTAAGCCCAGTGTATGCACATAGTGTGTCCGACCTGAGGTGCTTGTGCTGGGCTAAAGGCTGATTCCTCCATGATGATTTGGCCTGTGTGTGCCTAGTAAAAATTTTTCTAAGTCCCAAAATTTTTCTAAGTCCCAAAAATCATGACCTCCATGGGTGTTAGCCCAGTGTAGGCACTTAGTGTGTCCGACCTGAGGTGCTTGTGCTGGGCTAAAGGCTGATTCCTCCATGATGATTTGGCCTGTGTGTGCCTAGTAAAAAATTTTTCTAAGTCCCAAAATTTTTCTAAGTCCCAAAATTTTTCTAAGTCCCCAACTTTTTCTCAGTGTGATAATTTTTCAAAGTCCCAATTTTTTTCTAAGTCCCAAAAATCATGACCTCCATGGGTGTGAGCCCAGTGTATGCACATGGTGTGTCCGACCTGAGGTGCCTGTGCTGGGCTAAAGGCTGATTCCTCCATGATGATTTGGCCTGTGTGTGCCTAGTGAAAATTTTTCTAAGTGTGGAATTTTTTCTAAGTCCCCAACTTTTTCTAAGTGTGATAATTTTTCAAAGTCCCATTTTTTTTCTAAGTCCCAAAAATCATGACCTCCATGGGTGTTAGCCCAGTGTAGGCACATAGTGTGTCCGACCTGAGGTGCTTGTGCTGGGCTAAAGGCTGATTCCTCCATGATGATTTGGCCTGTGTGTGCCTAGTAAAAATTTTTCAAAGTCCCAAAATTTTTCTAAGTCCCAAAAATCATGACCTCCATGGGTGTTAGCCCAGTGTAGGCACATAGTGTGTCCGACCTGATGTGCTTGTGCTGGGCTAAAGGCTGATTCCTCCATGATGATTTGGCCTGTGTGTGCCTAGTAAAAATTTTTCAAAGTCCCAAAATTTTTCTAAGTCCCAAAAATCATGACCTCCATGGGTGTGAGCCCAGTGTATGCACATAGTGTGTCCGACCTGAGGTGCCTGTGCTGGGCTAAGGGCTGATTCCTCCATGATGATTTGGCCTGTGAGTGCTGAGTGAAAATTTTTCTAAGTCCCCAACTTTTTCTAAGTGTGGAAATTTTTCTAAGTCCAGAAATTTTTCTAAGTCCCCAACTTTTTCTAAGTGTGAAAATTTTTCTAAGTCCCATTTTTTTTTCAAAGTCCCAGAAATGATCAGAGACCCAAAAAAAATTAAAGTCCCAAAAATCATGACCTCCATGGGTGTGAGCCCAGTGTAGGCACATAGTGTGTCCGACCTGAGGTGCTTGTGCTGGGCTAAAGGCCAATTCCTCCATGATGATTTGGCCTGTGTGTGCCTAGTGAAAATTTTTCTAAGTCCCCAACTTTTTCTAAGTGTGGAAATTTTTCTAAGTCCAGAAATTTTTCTAAGTCCCCAACTTTTTCAAAGTCCCATTTTTTTTCTAAGTCCCAAAAATCATGACCTCCATGGGTGTGAGCCCAGTGTAGGCACATAGTGTGTCCGACCTGATGTGCTTGTGCTGGGCTAGAGGCCCATTCCTCCATGATGATTTGGCCTGTGTGTGCCTAGTGAAAATTTTTCTAAGTGTGGAATTTTTTCTAAGTGTGGAAATTTTTCTAAGTCCCCAACTTTTTCTAAGTGTGATAATTTTTTCAAAGTCCCAATTTTTTTCTAAGTCCCAAAAATCATGACCTCCATGGGTGTGAGCCCAGTGTATGCACATGGTGTGTCCGACCTGAGGTGCCTGTGCTGGGCTAAAGGCTGATTCCTCCATGATGATTTGGCCTGTGTGTGCCTAGTAAAAATTTTTCTAAGTCCCAAAATTTTTCTAAGTGTGGAAATTTTTCTAAGTCCAGAAATTTTTCTATGTCCCCAACTTTTTCTAAGTGTGGAAATTTCTCTAAGTCCCATTTTTTTTCAAAGTCCCAAAAATCATGACCTCCATGGGTGTGAGCCCAGTGTAGGCACATAGTGTGTCCGACCTGAGGTGCTTGTGCTGGGCTAGAGGCCCATTCCTCCATGATGATTTGGCCTGTTAGTGCTGAGTGAAATTTTTTCTAAGTCCCCAACTTTTTCTAAGTGTGGAAATTTTTCAAAGTCCCCAACTTTTTCCAAGTGTGATAATTTTTCAAAGTCCCATTTTTTTTCTAAGTCCCAAAAATCATGACCTCCATGGGTGTGAGCCCAGTGTAGGCACATAGTGTGTCCGACCTGAGGTGCCTGTGCTGGGCTAGAGCCCCATTCCTCCATGATGATTTGGCCTGTGAGTGCAGAGTGAAAATTTTTCTAAGTCCCCAACTTTTTCCAAGTGTGGAAATTTTTCTAAGTCCCAAACTTTTTCTAAGTCCCAGAAATGATCAGAGACCCAAAAAAATTCAAAATCCCCAAAATCATGACCTCCATGGGTGTGAGCCCAGTGTAGGCACATGGTGTGTCCGACCTGAGGTGCTTGTGCTGGGCTAGAGGCCCATTCCTCCATGATGATTTGGCCTGCGCGTGCAGAGTGTGAATATTTTCCCCAAAATGTTCAGGGTCCCAAAATAAATCAATGTCCTAAAAATCATGACCTCCATGGGTGTGAGCCCAGTGCAGGCACATAGTGTGTCCGACCTGAGGTGCTTGTGCTGGGCTAGAGGCCAATTCCTCCATGATGATTTGGCCTGCGCCTGCAGAGTGTGAATATTTTCCCCAAAATGTTCAGAGACCCAGAAAAATTCAAAATCCCCCAAATCATGACCTCCATGGGTGTGAGCCCAGTGCAGGCACCTACTGTGTCCGACCTGAGGTGCTTGTGCTGGGCTGGAGGCCGATTCCTCCATGATGATTTGGCCTGCGCGTGCAGAGTGTGAATATTTTCCCCAAAATGTTCAGAGACCCAGAAAAATTCAAAATCCCCCAAATCATGACCTCTACAAGTGTGAGCGCAGTGGGGGGCACCTACATGGCTGACCTGAGGTGCCTGGCTTCGGGGAGAATCCAATTCCTCCAGGAGGATTCAGCCTGCACCTGAGCTGAGAGCCAGAAAAATTCCCATAGCCCCAGGAGATGTAACGGACCCCCATCCTCCAGGGGGCGCCGGCGGGGGATGTCGGCCCCGGGGCATGTGGCATCGGGTCCGGGGCCTCCCCATGGACTCCCCTGCGAAATTTGGAGCCGATCGGACCAACGGTGGCCGAGATACGGCCGTCCGAAGTCGGGGGCCCCCCCCCCGGTTCCCAGAAGCCCCATGGGCAGCGGGGGGAGGCCCAAAGTGGCCGTGGGGAGTGCCTAGGGCCGGCCAAAATCGTTTTTTCCCAGGCGGAATTGGCCGTTTCCGAGATATAGGCGAAAGAAAATTTTTCGAAAATCTGACCTCCAGTGGCGTGGTCGCGGGTGGGGGTGCCCGCCGAGGGTGCCTGGGGTCGGGGAGAATGCAATTCCTCCAGGAGGATTCAGCCTGCATGTGAGCTGAGAGCCAGAAAATTTCCCATAGCCCCAGGAGATGTAACAGACTCCCATCCTCCAGGGGGCGCCGGCGGGGGGCGTCGGCCCCGGGGTATGTGGCATCGGGTCCGGGGCCTCCCCATGGACTCCCCTGCGAAATTTGGAGCCGATCGGACCAACGGTGGCCGAGATACGGCCGTCCGAAGTCGGGGCCCCCCCCCCCCGGTTCCCAGAAGCCCCATGGGCAGCGGGGGGAGGCCCAAAGTGGCCGTGGGGAGTGCCTAGGGCCGGCCAAAATCGTTTTTTCCCAGGCGGAATTGGCCGTTTCCGAGATAAAGGCGAAAGAAAATTTTTCGAAAATCTGACCTCCAGGTGGCGTGGTCGCGGGTGGGGGGTGCCCGCCGATGGTGCCTGGGGTCGGGGAGAATGCAATTCCTCCAGGAGGATTCGGCCTGAAAAGAAAAGAAAAGAAAAAAAAAATTCGGACCTCCAGGAGTGTGACCGCGGGTGTGGGCGCATAGCGTGGCCGACCAGAGGTGCATGTGCTGGGCTAGAGGCCGATTCCTCCATGAGGATTCGGCCTGTGAGTGCAGAGTGAAAAAATTTTCAAAGTCCAAAAAATAATACCTCCAGGGATGTGATCGCGGGTGTGGGCGCATAGCGTGGCCGACCAGAGGTGCCTGCGCTGGGCTAGAGGCCGATTCCTCCATGAGGATTCGGCCTGTGTGTGCAGAGTGAAAAAATTTTCAAAGTCCAAAAAATAATACCTCCAGGGATGTGATCGCGGGTGTGGGCGCATAGCGTGGCCGACCAGAGGTGCCTGCGCTGGGCTAGAGGCCGATTCCTCCATGAGGATTCGGCCTGTGTGTGCAGAGTGAAAAAATTTTCAAAGTCCAAAAAATAATACCTCCAGGGCTGTGATCGCGGTTGTGGGCGCATAGCGTGGCCGACCAGAGGTGCCTGTGCTGGGCTAGAGGCCGATTCCTCCATGAGGATTCGGCCTGTGAGTGCAGAGTGAAAATTTTTCTAAGTCCACCTCCAGGGCTGTGATCGCGGGTGCCGGCCGAAAGTGTCCGACGAGAGTGCTCCTCGTCGGCCTGAGGCCCGATTCCTCCAGGAGGATCTCCCTTGTCGAAAATTTTTCTAAGTCCAAAAATTTTTCTAAGTCCCACTTTTTACGCCGGGGTGGCAGATCCAGGCCTATCGCTCCCCGGCTCGTGTCCGACCCCGAGGCCTCTTCCCGGGCATGAGTCCCGCCTCGACCGCGGTGTGGAGGTATCGCTGCGCCGTAGGGTGACCAGAAGGGTATGGTCAGATTTTCAGGAGACAGTAGCAATTACAGGGGTCCAAGCACCTGGGGCTATGGTAAACGGACCGCCAAGCCCCCGCACGGCCCCCGGGCCGCCCAGGAAGCTACGGGTGCGGGCTTTTCAGCCCCTTTTCCATGCTTTTTCCCCTTTTTCGTCACTTTTTCGAATTTTCTCCGTTTTTCTCGCTTTTTCCCTTAAAAGCACTGGTAGATCGGAACACGAGACCCGCCAGGGGTAGGCGCCTGCCCGGCCCGCCGAGGGCC
>NC_071126.1:160000-165000 GCF_024256425.1 Clarias gariepinus | reverse complement strand
TGTGCCTAGTAAAAATTTTTCAAAGTCCCAAAATTTTTCTAAGTCCCAAAAATCATGACCTCCATGGGTGTTAGCCCAGTGTAGGCACATAGTGTGTCCGACCTGATGTGCTTGTGCTGGGCTAAAGGCTGATTCCTCCATGATGATTTGGCCTGTGTGTGCCTAGTAAAAATTTTTCAAAGTCCCAAAATTTTTCTAAGTCCCAAAAATCATGACCTCCATGGGTGTGAGCCCAGTGTATGCACATAGTGTGTCCGACCTGAGGTGCCTGTGCTGGGCTAAGGGCTGATTCCTCCATGATGATTTGGCCTGTGAGTGCTGAGTGAAAATTTTTCTAAGTCCCCAACTTTTTCTAAGTGTGGAAATTTTTCTAAGTCCAGAAATTTTTCTAAGTCCCCAACTTTTTCTAAGTGTGAAAATTTTTCTAAGTCCCATTTTTTTTTCAAAGTCCCAGAAATGATCAGAGACCCAAAAAAAATTAAAGTCCCAAAAATCATGACCTCCATGGGTGTGAGCCCAGTGTAGGCACATAGTGTGTCCGACCTGAGGTGCTTGTGCTGGGCTAAAGGCCAATTCCTCCATGATGATTTGGCCTGTGTGTGCCTAGTGAAAATTTTTCTAAGTCCCCAACTTTTTCTAAGTGTGGAAATTTTTCTAAGTCCAGAAATTTTTCTAAGTCCCCAACTTTTTCAAAGTCCCATTTTTTTTCTAAGTCCCAAAAATCATGACCTCCATGGGTGTGAGCCCAGTGTAGGCACATAGTGTGTCCGACCTGAGGTGCTTGTGCTGGGCTAGAGGCCAATTCCTCCATGATGATTTGGCCTGTGTGTGCCTAGTGAAAATTTTTCTAAGTGTGGAATTTTTTCTAAGTGTGGAAATTTTTCTAAGTCCCCAACTTTTTCTAAGTGTGATAATTTTTTCAAAGTCCCAATTTTTTTCTAAGTCCCAAAAATCATGACCTCCATGGGTGTGAGCCCAGTGTATGCACATGGTGTGTCCGACCTGAGGTGCCTGTGCTGGGCTAAAGGCTGATTCCTCCATGATGATTTGGCCTGTGTGTGCCTAGTAAAAATTTTTCTAAGTCCCAAAATTTTTCTAAGTGTGGAAATTTTTCTAAGTCCAGAAATTTTTCTATGTCCCCAACTTTTTCTAAGTGTGGAAATTTTTCTAAGTCCCATTTTTTTTCAAAGTCCCAAAAATCATGACCTCCATGGGTGTGAGCCCAGTGTAGGCACATAGTGTGTCCGACCTGAGGTGCTTGTGCTGGGCTAGAGGCCCATTCCTCCATGATGATTTGGCCTGTTAGTGCTGAGTGAAATTTTTTCTAAGTCCCCAACTTTTTCTAAGTGTGGAAATTTTTCAAAGTCCCCAACTTTTTCCAAGTGTGATAATTTTTCAAAGTCCCATTTTTTTTCTAAGTCCCAAAAATCATGACCTCCATGGGTGTGAGCCCAGTGTAGGCACATAGTGTGTCCGACCTGAGGTGCCTGTGCTGGGCTAGAGCCCCATTCCTCCATGATGATTTGGCCTGTGAGTGCAGAGTGAAAATTTTTCTAAGTCCCCAACTTTTTCCAAGTGTGGAAATTTTTCTAAGTCCCAAACTTTTTCTAAGTCCCAGAAATGATCAGAGACCCAAAAAAATTCAAAATCCCCAAAATCATGACCTCCATGGGTGTGAGCCCAGTGTAGGCACATGGTGTGTCCGACCTGAGGTGCTTGTGCTGGGCTAGAGGCCCATTCCTCCATGATGATTTGGCCTGCGCGTGCAGAGTGTGAATATTTTCCCCAAAATGTTCAGGGTCCCAAAATAAATCAATGTCCTAAAAATCATGACCTCCATGGGTGTGAGCCCAGTGCAGGCACATAGTGTGTCCGACCTGAGGTGCTTGTGCTGGGCTAGAGGCCAATTCCTCCATGATGATTTGGCCTGCGCCTGCAGAGTGTGAATATTTTCCCCAAAATGTTCAGAGACCCAGAAAAATTCAAAATCCCCCAAATCATGACCTCCATGGGTGTGAGCCCAGTGCAGGCACCTACTGTGTCCGACCTGAGGTGCTTGTGCTGGGCTGGAGGCCGATTCCTCCATGATGATTTGGCCTGCGCGTGCAGAGTGTGAATATTTTCCCCAAAATGTTCAGAGACCCAGAAAAATTCAAAATCCCCCAAATCATGACCTCTACAAGTGTGAGCGCAGTGGGGGGCACCTACATGGCTGACCTGAGGTGCCTGGCTTCGGGGAGAATCCAATTCCTCCAGGAGGATTCAGCCTGCACCTGAGCTGAGAGCCAGAAAAATTCCCATAGCCCCAGGAGATGTAACGGACCCCCATCCTCCAGGGGGCGCCGGCGGGGGATGTCGGCCCCGGGGCATGTGGCATCGGGTCCGGGGCCTCCCCATGGACTCCCCTGCGAAATTTGGAGCCGATCGGACCAACGGTGGCCGAGATACGGCCGTCCGAAGTCGGGGGCCCCCCCCCCGGTTCCCAGAAGCCCCATGGGCAGCGGGGGGAGGCCCAAAGTGGCCGTGGGGAGTGCCTAGGGCCGGCCAAAATCGTTTTTTCCCAGGCGGAATTGGCCGTTTCCGAGATATAGGCGAAAGAAAATTTTTCGAAAATCTGACCTCCAGGTGGCGTGGTCGCGGGTGGGGGTGCCCGCCGAGGGTGCCTGGGGTCGGGGAGAATGCAATTCCTCCAGGAGGATTCAGCCTGCATGTGAGCTGAGAGCCAGAAAATTTCCCATAGCCCCAGGAGATGTAACAGACTCCCATCCTCCAGGGGGCGCCGGCGGGGGGCGTCGGCCCCGGGGTATGTGGCATCGGGTCCGGGGCCTCCCCATGGACTCCCCTGCGAAATTTGGAGCCGATCGGACCAACGGTGGCCGAGATACGGCCGTCCGAAGTCGGGGCCCCCCCCCCCGGTTCCCAGAAGCCCCATGGGCAGCGGGGGGAGGCCCAAAGTGGCCGTGGGGAGTGCCTAGGGCCGGCCAAAATCGTTTTTTCCCAGGCGGAATTGGCCGTTTCCGAGATAAAGGCGAAAGAAAATTTTTCGAAAATCTGACCTCCAGGTGGCGTGGTCGCGGGTGGGGGGTGCCCGCCGATGGTGCCTGGGGTCGGGGAGAATGCAATTCCTCCAGGAGGATTCGGCCTGAAAAGAAAAGAAAAGAAAAAAAAAAATTCGGACCTCCAGGAGTGTGACCGCGGGTGTGGGCGCATAGCGTGGCCGACCAGAGGTGCATGTGCTGGGCTAGAGGCCGATTCCTCCATGAGGATTCGGCCTGTGAGTGCAGAGTGAAAAAATTTTCAAAGTCCAAAAAATAATACCTCCAGGGATGTGATCGCGGGTGTGGGCGCATAGCGTGGCCGACCAGAGGTGCCTGCGCTGGGCTAGAGGCCGATTCCTCCATGAGGATTCGGCCTGTGTGTGCAGAGTGAAAAAATTTTCAAAGTCCAAAAAATAATACCTCCAGGGATGTGATCGCGGGTGTGGGCGCATAGCGTGGCCGACCAGAGGTGCCTGCGCTGGGCTAGAGGCCGATTCCTCCATGAGGATTCGGCCTGTGTGTGCAGAGTGAAAAAATTTTCAAAGTCCAAAAAATAATACCTCCAGGGCTGTGATCGCGGGTGTGGGCGCATAGCGTGGCCGACCAGAGGTGCCTGTGCTGGGCTAGAGGCCGATTCCTCCATGAGGATTCGGCCTGTGAGTGCAGAGTGAAAATTTTTCTAAGTCCACCTCCAGGGCTGTGATCGCGGGTGCCGGCCGAAAGTGTCCGACGAGAGTGCTCCTCGTCGGCCTGAGGCCCGATTCCTCCAGGAGGATCTCCCTTGTCGAAAATTTTTCTAAGTCCAAAAATTTTTCTAAGTCCCACTTTTTACGCCGGGGTGGCAGATCCAGGCCTATCGCTCCCCGGCTCGTGTCCGACCCCGAGGCCTCTTCCCGGGCATGAGTCCCGCCTCGACCGCGGTGTGGAGGTATCGCTGCGCCGTAGGGTGACCAGAAGGGTATGGTCAGATTTTCAGGAGACAGTAGCAATTACAGGGGTCCAAGCACCTGGGGCTATGGTAAACGGACCGCCAAGCCCCCGCACGGCCCCCGGGCCGCCCAGGAAGCTACGGGTGCGGGCTTTTCAGCCCCTTTTCCATGCTTTTTCCCCTTTTTCGTCACTTTTTCGAATTTTCTCCGTTTTTCTCGCTTTTTCCCTTAAAAGCACTGGTAGATCGGAACACGAGACCCGCCAGGGGTAGGCGCCTGCCCGGCCCGCCGAGGGCCGCTATGGGCACGGCAGTTCCTCCCCGCCCTTGCGGGTTCGCCTCTCAGTACCGGGGGGAATAGCGTCGAGTCTCTTCCGCCTCCCCCGCCCTGGTGCCTCATCATAGGGAGTCGTAGACGGCCGGTCCTCATCTCGCTCGCTCAGTCGGTCCGAGAACGCTCCCGGACGGGCCGCGCAGCCCCCCTTAGCCCTCCCCGTCGTCCCCGGCCCCCCCGGGCCGGGCGCGGAGGTTCGGGCGGGGGGGAAGGCCACGCGCCCTTCCGCGGAGGAAAGATCACAGTTTTCCCCGGTTATGGCTCACGCCGAAAACGAACGCCCTCCGGAAGGAGGGATGGAAGGAAAGCGTGCGCGCGCAGCTGTGCCTCGGGGAGGGAGCCCCCTTCGCCGGGCGGCGCCTCTCCCCTACCCCACAAACACACGCGTCGCTACCTGGTTGATCCTGCCAGTAACATATGCTTGTCTCAAAGATTAAGCCATGCAGGTCTAAGTGCACACGGTCGGTACAGTGAAACTGCGAATGGCTCATTAAATCAGTTATGGTTCCTTTGATCGCTCCACACGTTACTCGGATAACTGTGGTAATTCCAGAGCTAATACATGCAAACGAGCGCTGACCCTCCTCTCCCTCTCGGGGGAGCTGGGGGGGATGCGTGCATTTATCAGACCCAAAACCCATCCGGGGGGTCTCGGGCCCCCCGGCCGCTTTGGTGACTCTAGATAACCTCGGGCCGATCG
>NC_071126.1:147500-150000 GCF_024256425.1 Clarias gariepinus | reverse complement strand
TGTGCTTGTGCTGGGCTAGAGGCCCATTCCTCCATGATGATTTGGCCTGTGTGTGCCTAGTGAAAATTTTTCTAAGTGTGGAATTTTTTCTAAGTGTGGAAATTTTTCTAAGTCCCCAACTTTTTCTAAGTGTGATAATTTTTTCAAAGTCCCAATTTTTTTCTAAGTCCCAAAAATCATGACCTCCATGGGTGTGAGCCCAGTGTATGCACATGGTGTGTCCGACCTGAGGTGCCTGTGCTGGGCTAAAGGCTGATTCCTCCATGATGATTTGGCCTGTGTGTGCCTAGTAAAAATTTTTCTAAGTCCCAAAATTTTTCTAAGTGTGGAAATTTTTCTAAGTCCAGAAATTTTTCTATGTCCCCAACTTTTTCTAAGTGTGGAACTTTTTCTAAGTCCCATTTTTTTTCAAAGTCCCAAAAATCATGACCTCCATGGGTGTGAGCCCAGTGTAGGCACATAGTGTGTCCGACCTGAGGTGCTTGTGCTGGGCTAGAGGCCCATTCCTCCATGATGATTTGGCCTGTTAGTGCTGAGTGAAATTTTTTCTAAGTCCCCAACTTTTTCTAAGTGTGGAAATTTTTCAAAGTCCCCAACTTTTTCCAAGTGTGATAATTTTTCAAAGTCCCATTTTTTTTCTAAGTCCCAAAAATCATGACCTCCATGGGTGTGAGCCCAGTGTAGGCACATAGTGTGTCCGACCTGAGGTGCCTGTGCTGGGCTAGAGCCCCATTCCTCCATGATGATTTGGCCTGTGAGTGCAGAGTGAAAATTTTTCTAAGTCCCCAACTTTTTCCAAGTGTGGAAATTTTTCTAAGTCCCAAACTTTTTCTAAGTCCCAGAAATGATCAGAGACCCAAAAAAATTCAAAATCCCCAAAATCATGACCTCCATGGGTGTGAGCCCAGTGTAGGCACATGGTGTGTCCGACCTGAGGTGCTTGTGCTGGGCTAGAGGCCCATTCCTCCATGATGATTTGGCCTGCGCGTGCAGAGTGTGAATATTTTCCCCAAAATGTTCAGGGTCCCAAAATAAATCAATGTCCTAAAAATCATGACCTCCATGGGTGTGAGCCCAGTGCAGGCACATAGTGTGTCCGACCTGAGGTGCTTGTGCTGGGCTAGAGGCCAATTCCTCCATGATGATTTGGCCTGCGCCTGCAGAGTGTGAATATTTTCCCCAAAATGTTCAGAGACCCAGAAAAATTCAAAATCCCCCAAATCATGACCTCCATGGGTGTGAGCCCAGTGCAGGCACCTACTGTGTCCGACCTGAGGTGCTTGTGCTGGGCTGGAGGCCGATTCCTCCATGATGATTTGGCCTGCGCGTGCAGAGTGTGAATATTTTCCCCAAAATGTTCAGAGACCCAGAAAAATTCAAAATCCCCCAAATCATGACCTCTACAAGTGTGAGCGCAGTGGGGGGCACCTACATGGCTGACCTGAGGTGCCTGGCTTCGGGGAGAATCCAATTCCTCCAGGAGGATTCAGCCTGCACCTGAGCTGAGAGCCAGAAAAATTCCCATAGCCCCAGGAGATGTAACGGACCCCCATCCTCCAGGGGGCGCCGGCGGGGGATGTCGGCCCCGGGGCATGTGGCATCGGGTCCGGGGCCTCCCCATGGACTCCCCTGCGAAATTTGGAGCCGATCGGACCAACGGTGGCCGAGATACGGCCGTCCGAAGTCGGGGGCCCCCCCCCCGGTTCCCAGAAGCCCCATGGGCAGCGGGGGGAGGCCCAAAGTGGCCGTGGGGAGTGCCTAGGGCCGGCCAAAATCGTTTTTTCCCAGGCGGAATTGGCCGTTTCCGAGATATAGGCGAAAGAAAATTTTTCGAAAATCTGACCTCCAGGTGGCGTGGTCGCGGGTGGGGGTGCCCGCCGAGGGTGCCTGGGGTCGGGGAGAATGCAATTCCTCCAGGAGGATTCAGCCTGCATGTGAGCTGAGAGCCAGAAAATTTCCCATAGCCCCAGGAGATGTAACAGACTCCCATCCTCCAGGGGGCGCCGGCGGGGGGCGTCGGCCCCGGGGTATGTGGCATCGGGTCCGGGGCCTCCCCATGGACTCCCCTGCGAAATTTGGAGCCGATCGGACCAACGGTGGCCGAGATACGGCCGTCCGAAGTCGGGGCCCCCCCCCCCGGTTCCCAGAAGCCCCATGGGCAGCGGGGGGAGGCCCAAAGTGGCCGTGGGGAGTGCCTAGGGCCGGCCAAAATCGTTTTTTCCCAGGCGGAATTGGCCGTTTCCGAGATAAAGGCGAAAGAAAATTTTTCGAAAATCTGACCTCCAGGTGGCGTGGTCGCGGGTGGGGGGTGCCCGCCGATGGTGCCTGGGGTCGGGGAGAATGCAATTCCTCCAGGAGGATTCGGCCTGAAAAGAAAAGAAAAGAAAAAAAAAAATTCGGACCTCCAGGAGTGTGACCGCGGGTGTGGGCGCATAGCGTGGCCGACCAGAGGTGCATGTGCTGGGCTAGAGGCCGATTCCTCCATGAGGATTCGGCCTGT
>NC_071126.1:135000-137500 GCF_024256425.1 Clarias gariepinus | reverse complement strand
TGTGCCTGTTGAAAATTTTTCTAAGTCCCAAAATTTTTCTAAGTCCCAAAAATCATGACCTCCATGGGTGTTAGCCCAGTGTAGGCACATAGTGTGTCCGACCTGATGTGCTTGTGCTGGGCTAGAGGCCCATTCCTCCATGATGATTTGGCCTGTGTGTGCCTGTTGAAAATTTTTCTAAGTCCCAAACTTTTTCTAAGTGTGACAATTTTTCAAAGTCCCATTTTTTTTCTAAGTCCCAAAAATCATGACCTCCATGGGTGTGAGCCCAGTGTAGGCACATAGTGTGTCCGCCCTGAGGTGCCTGTGCTGGGCTAGAGCCCCATTCCTCCATGATGATTTGGCCTGTGAGTGCAGAGTGAAAATTTTTCTAAGTCCCCAACTTTTTCCAAGTGTGGAAATTTTTCTAAGTCCCAAACTTTTTCTAAGTCCCAGAAATGATCAGAGACCCAAAAAAATTCAAAATCCCCAAAATCATGACCTCCATGGGTGTGAGCCCAGTGTAGGCACATGGTGTGTCCGACCTGAGGTGCTTGTGCTGGGCTAGAGGCCCATTCCTCCATGATGATTTGGCCTGCGCGTGCAGAGTGTGAATATTTTCCCCAAAATGTTCAGGGTCCCAAAATAAATCAATGTCCTAAAAATCATGACCTCCATGGGTGTGAGCCCAGTGCAGGCACATAGTGTGTCCGACCTGAGGTGCTTGTGCTGGGCTAGAGGCCAATTCCTCCATGATGATTTGGCCTGCGCCTGCAGAGTGTGAATATTTTCCCCAAAATGTTCAGAGACCCAGAAAAATTCAAAATCCCCCAAATCATGACCTCCATGGGTGTGAGCCCAGTGCAGGCACCTACTGTGTCCGACCTGAGGTGCTTGTGCTGGGCTGGAGGCCGATTCCTCCATGATGATTTGGCCTGCGCGTGCAGAGTGTGAATATTTTCCCCAAAATGTTCAGAGACCCAGAAAAATTCAAAATCCCCCAAATCATGACCTCTACAAGTGTGAGCGCAGTGGGGGGCACCTACATGGCTGACCTGAGGTGCCTGGCTTCGGGGAGAATCCAATTCCTCCAGGAGGATTCAGCCTGCACCTGAGCTGAGAGCCAGAAAAATTCCCATAGCCCCAGGAGATGTAACGGACCCCCATCCTCCAGGGGGCGCCGGCGGGGGATGTCGGCCCCGGGGCATGTGGCATCGGGTCCGGGGCCTCCCCATGGACTCCCCTGCGAAATTTGGAGCCGATCGGACCAACGGTGGCCGAGATACGGCCGTCCGAAGTCGGGGGCCCCCCCCCCGGTTCCCAGAAGCCCCATGGGCAGCGGGGGGAGGCCCAAAGTGGCCGTGGGGAGTGCCTAGGGCCGGCCAAAATCGTTTTTTCCCAGGCGGAATTGGCCGTTTCCGAGATATAGGCGAAAGAAAATTTTTCGAAAATCTGACCTCCAGGTGGCGTGGTCGCGGGTGGGGGTGCCCGCCGAGGGTGCCTGGGGTCGGGGAGAATGCAATTCCTCCAGGAGGATTCAGCCTGCATGTGAGCTGAGAGCCAGAAAATTTCCCATAGCCCCAGGAGATGTAACAGACTCCCATCCTCCAGGGGGCGCCGGCGGGGGGCGTCGGCCCCGGGGTATGTGGCATCGGGTCCGGGGCCTCCCCATGGACTCCCCTGCGAAATTTGGAGCCGATCGGACCAACGGTGGCCGAGATACGGCCGTCCGAAGTCGGGGCCCCCCCCCCCGGTTCCCAGAAGCCCCATGGGCAGCGGGGGGAGGCCCAAAGTGGCCGTGGGGAGTGCCTAGGGCCGGCCAAAATCGTTTTTTCCCAGGCGGAATTGGCCGTTTCCGAGATAAAGGCGAAAGAAAATTTTTCGAAAATCTGACCTCCAGGTGGCGTGGTCGCGGGTGGGGGGTGCCCGCCGATGGTGCCTGGGGTCGGGGAGAATGCAATTCCTCCAGGAGGATTCGGCCTGAAAAGAAAAGAAAAGAAAAAAAAAAATTCGGACCTCCAGGAGTGTGACCGCGGGTGTGGGCGCATAGCGTGGCCGACCAGAGGTGCATGTGCTGGGCTAGAGGCCGATTCCTCCATGAGGATTCGGCCTGTGAGTGCAGAGTGAAAAAATTTTCAAAGTCCAAAAAATAATACCTCCAGGGATGTGATCGCGGGTGTGGGCGCATAGCGTGGCCGACCAGAGGTGCCTGCGCTGGGCTAGAGGCCGATTCCTCCATGAGGATTCGGCCTGTGTGTGCAGAGTGAAAAAATTTTCAAAGTCCAAAAAATAATACCTCCAGGGATGTGATCGCGGGTGTGGGCGCATAGCGTGGCCGACCAGAGGTGCCTGCGCTGGGCTAGAGGCCGATTCCTCCATGAGGATTCGGCCTGTGTGTGCAGAGTGAAAAAATTTTCAAAGTCCAAAAAATAATACCTCCAGGGGTGTGACCGCGGGTGTGGGCGCATAGCGTGGCCGACCAGAGGTGCCTGTGCTGGGCTAGAGGCCGATTCCTCCATGA
>NC_071126.1:122500-125000 GCF_024256425.1 Clarias gariepinus | reverse complement strand
ATGTCCTAAAAATCATGACCTCCATGGGTGTGAGCCCAGTGCAGGCACATAGTGTGTCCGACCTGAGGTGCTTGTGCTGGGCTAGAGGCCAATTCCTCCATGATGATTTGGCCTGCGCCTGCAGAGTGTGAATATTTTCCCCAAAATGTTCAGAGACCCAGAAAAATTCAAAATCCCCCAAATCATGACCTCCATGGGTGTGAGCCCAGTGCAGGCACCTACTGTGTCCGACCTGAGGTGCTTGTGCTGGGCTGGAGGCCGATTCCTCCATGATGATTTGGCCTGCGCGTGCAGAGTGTGAATATTTTCCCCAAAATGTTCAGAGACCCAGAAAAATTCAAAATCCCCCAAATCATGACCTCTACAAGTGTGAGCGCAGTGGGGGGCACCTACATGGCTGACCTGAGGTGCCTGGCTTCGGGGAGAATCCAATTCCTCCAGGAGGATTCAGCCTGCACCTGAGCTGAGAGCCAGAAAAATTCCCATAGCCCCAGGAGATGTAACGGACCCCCATCCTCCAGGGGGCGCCGGCGGGGGATGTCGGCCCCGGGGCATGTGGCATCGGGTCCGGGGCCTCCCCATGGACTCCCCTGCGAAATTTGGAGCCGATCGGACCAACGGTGGCCGAGATACGGCCGTCCGAAGTCGGGGGCCCCCCCCCCGGTTCCCAGAAGCCCCATGGGCAGCGGGGGGAGGCCCAAAGTGGCCGTGGGGAGTGCCTAGGGCCGGCCAAAATCGTTTTTTCCCAGGCGGAATTGGCCGTTTCCGAGATATAGGCGAAAGAAAATTTTTCGAAAATCTGACCTCCAGGTGGCGTGGTCGCGGGTGGGGGTGCCCGCCGAGGGTGCCTGGGGTCGGGGAGAATGCAATTCCTCCAGGAGGATTCAGCCTGCATGTGAGCTGAGAGCCAGAAAATTTCCCATAGCCCCAGGAGATGTAACAGACTCCCATCCTCCAGGGGGCGCCGGCGGGGGGCGTCGGCCCCGGGGTATGTGGCATCGGGTCCGGGGCCTCCCCATGGACTCCCCTGCGAAATTTGGAGCCGATCGGACCAACGGTGGCCGAGATACGGCCGTCCGAAGTCGGGGGCCCCCCCCCCGGTTCCCAGAAGCCCCATGGGCAGCGGGGGGAGGCCCAAAGTGGCCGTGGGGAGTGCCTAGGGCCGGCCAAAATCGTTTTTTCCCAGGCGGAATTGGCCGTTTCCGAGATAAAGGCGAAAGAAAATTTTTCGAAAATCTGACCTCCAGGTGGCGTGGTCGCGGGTGGGGGGTGCCCGCCGATGGTGCCTGGGGTCGGGGAGAATGCAATTCCTCCAGGAGGATTCGGCCTGAAAAGAAAAGAAAAGAAAAAAAAAAATTCGGACCTCCAGGAGTGTGACCGCGGGTGTGGGCGCATAGCGTGGCCGACCAGAGGTGCATGTGCTGGGCTAGAGGCCGATTCCTCCATGAGGATTCGGCCTGTGAGTGCAGAGTGAAAAAATTTTCAAAGTCCAAAAAATAATACCTCCAGGGATGTGATCGCGGGTGTGGGCGCATAGCGTGGCCGACCAGAGGTGCCTGCGCTGGGCTAGAGGCCGATTCCTCCATGAGGATTCGGCCTGTGTGTGCAGAGTGAAAAAATTTTCAAAGTCCAAAAAATAATACCTCCAGGGATGTGATCGCGGGTGTGGGCGCATAGCGTGGCCGACCAGAGGTGCCTGCGCTGGGCTAGAGGCCGATTCCTCCATGAGGATTCGGCCTGTGTGTGCAGAGTGAAAAAATTTTCAAAGTCCAAAAAATAATACCTCCAGGGCTGTGATCGCGGTTGTGGGCGCATAGCGTGGCCGACCAGAGGTGCCTGTGCTGGGCTAGAGGCCGATTCCTCCATGAGGATTCGGCCTGTGAGTGCAGAGTGAAAATTTTTCTAAGTCCACCTCCAGGGCTGTGATCGCGGGTGCCGGCCGAAAGTGTCCGACGAGAGTGCTCCTCGTCGGCCTGAGGCCCGATTCCTCCAGGAGGATCTCCCTTGTCGAAAATTTTTCTAAGTCCAAAAATTTTTCTAAGTCCCACTTTTTACGCCGGGGTGGCAGATCCAGGCCTATCGCTCCCCGGCTCGTGTCCGACCCCGAGGCCTCTTCCCGGGCATGAGTCCCGCCTCGACCGCGGTGTGGAGGTATCGCTGCGCCGTAGGGTGACCAGAAGGGTATGGTCAGATTTTCAGGAGACAGTAGCAATTACAGGGGTCCAAGCACCTGGGGCTATGGTAAACGGACCGCCAAGCCCCCGCACGGCCCCCGGGCCGCCCAGGAAGCTACGGGTGCGGGCTTTTCAGCCCCTTTTCCATGCTTTTTCCCCTTTTTCGTCACTTTTTCGAATTTTCTCCGTTTTTCTCGCTTTTTCCCTTAAAAGCACTGGTAGATCGGAACACGAGACCCGCCAGGGGTAGGCGCCTGCCCGGCCCGCCGAGGGCCGCTATGGGCACGGCAGTTCCTCCCCGCCCTTGCGGGTTCGCCTCTCAGTAC
>NC_071126.1:110000-112500 GCF_024256425.1 Clarias gariepinus | reverse complement strand
CCCCAAAATGTTCAGAGACCCAGAAAAATTCAAAATCCCCCAAATCATGACCTCCATGGGTGTGAGCCCAGTGCAGGCACCTACTGTGTCCGACCTGAGGTGCTTGTGCTGGGCTGGAGGCCGATTCCTCCATGATGATTTGGCCTGCGCGTGCAGAGTGTGAATATTTTCCCCAAAATGTTCAGAGACCCAGAAAAATTCAAAATCCCCCAAATCATGACCTCTACAAGTGTGAGCGCAGTGGGGGGCACCTACATGGCTGACCTGAGGTGCCTGGCTTCGGGGAGAATCCAATTCCTCCAGGAGGATTCAGCCTGCACCTGAGCTGAGAGCCAGAAAAATTCCCATAGCCCCAGGAGATGTAACGGACCCCCATCCTCCAGGGGGCGCCGGCGGGGGATGTCGGCCCCGGGGCATGTGGCATCGGGTCCGGGGCCTCCCCATGGACTCCCCTGCGAAATTTGGAGCCGATCGGACCAACGGTGGCCGAGATACGGCCGTCCGAAGTCGGGGGCCCCCCCCCCGGTTCCCAGAAGCCCCATGGGCAGCGGGGGGAGGCCCAAAGTGGCCGTGGGGAGTGCCTAGGGCCGGCCAAAATCGTTTTTTCCCAGGCGGAATTGGCCGTTTCCGAGATATAGGCGAAAGAAAATTTTTCGAAAATCTGACCTCCAGGTGGCGTGGTCGCGGGTGGGGGTGCCCGCCGAGGGTGCCTGGGGTCGGGGAGAATGCAATTCCTCCAGGAGGATTCAGCCTGCATGTGAGCTGAGAGCCAGAAAATTTCCCATAGCCCCAGGAGATGTAACAGACTCCCATCCTCCAGGGGGCGCCGGCGGGGGGCGTCGGCCCCGGGGTATGTGGCATCGGGTCCGGGGCCTCCCCATGGACTCCCCTGCGAAATTTGGAGCCGATCGGACCAACGGTGGCCGAGATACGGCCGTCCGAAGTCGGGGCCCCCCCCCCCGGTTCCCAGAAGCCCCATGGGCAGCGGGGGGAGGCCCAAAGTGGCCGTGGGGAGTGCCTAGGGCCGGCCAAAATCGTTTTTTCCCAGGCGGAATTGGCCGTTTCCGAGATAAAGGCGAAAGAAAATTTTTCGAAAATCTGACCTCCAGGTGGCGTGGTCGCGGGTGGGGGGTGCCCGCCGATGGTGCCTGGGGTCGGGGAGAATGCAATTCCTCCAGGAGGATTCGGCCTGAAAAGAAAAGAAAAGAAAAAAAAAAATTCGGACCTCCAGGAGTGTGACCGCGGGTGTGGGCGCATAGCGTGGCCGACCAGAGGTGCATGTGCTGGGCTAGAGGCCGATTCCTCCATGAGGATTCGGCCTGTGAGTGCAGAGTGAAAAAATTTTCAAAGTCCAAAAAATAATACCTCCAGGGATGTGATCGCGGGTGTGGGCGCATAGCGTGGCCGACCAGAGGTGCCTGCGCTGGGCTAGAGGCCGATTCCTCCATGAGGATTCGGCCTGTGTGTGCAGAGTGAAAAAATTTTCAAAGTCCAAAAAATAATACCTCCAGGGATGTGATCGCGGGTGTGGGCGCATAGCGTGGCCGACCAGAGGTGCCTGCGCTGGGCTAGAGGCCGATTCCTCCATGAGGATTCGGCCTGTGTGTGCAGAGTGAAAAAATTTTCAAAGTCCAAAAAATAATACCTCCAGGGCTGTGATCGCGGTTGTGGGCGCATAGCGTGGCCGACCAGAGGTGCCTGTGCTGGGCTAGAGGCCGATTCCTCCATGAGGATTCGGCCTGTGAGTGCAGAGTGAAAATTTTTCTAAGTCCACCTCCAGGGCTGTGATCGCGGGTGCCGGCCGAAAGTGTCCGACGAGAGTGCTCCTCGTCGGCCTGAGGCCCGATTCCTCCAGGAGGATCTCCCTTGTCGAAAATTTTTCTAAGTCCAAAAATTTTTCTAAGTCCCACTTTTTACGCCGGGGTGGCAGATCCAGGCCTATCGCTCCCCGGCTCGTGTCCGACCCCGAGGCCTCTTCCCGGGCATGAGTCCCGCCTCGACCGCGGTGTGGAGGTATCGCTGCGCCGTAGGGTGACCAGAAGGGTATGGTCAGATTTTCAGGAGACAGTAGCAATTACAGGGGTCCAAGCACCTGGGGCTATGGTAAACGGACCGCCAAGCCCCCGCACGGCCCCCGGGCCGCCCAGGAAGCTACGGGTGCGGGCTTTTCAGCCCCTTTTCCATGCTTTTTCCCCTTTTTCGTCACTTTTTCGAATTTTCTCCGTTTTTCTCGCTTTTTCCCTTAAAAGCACTGGTAGATCGGAACACGAGACCCGCCAGGGGTAGGCGCCTGCCCGGCCCGCCGAGGGCCGCTATGGGCACGGCAGTTCCTCCCCGCCCTTGCGGGTTCGCCTCTCAGTACCGGGGGGAATAGCGTCGAGTCTCTTCCGCCTCCCCCGCCCTGGTGCCTCATCATAGGGAGTCGTAGACGGCCGGTCCTCATCTCGCTCGCTCAGTCGGTCCGAGAACGCTCCCGGACGGGCCGCGCAGCCCCCCTTAG
>NC_071126.1:95000-100000 GCF_024256425.1 Clarias gariepinus | reverse complement strand
ATTTTTCTAAGTCCCAAAAATCATGACCTCCATGGGTGTGAGCCCAGTGTATGCACATAGTGTGTCCGACCTGAGGTGCCTGTGCTGGGCTAAGGGCTGATTCCTCCATGATGATTTGGCCTGTGAGTGCTGAGTGAAAATTTTTCTAAGTCCCCAACTTTTTCTAAGTGTGGAAATTTTTCTAAGTCCAGAAATTTTTCTAAGTCCCCAACTTTTTCTAAGTGTGAAAATTTTTCTAAGTCCCATTTTTTTTTCAAAGTCCCAGAAATGATCAGAGACCCAAAAAAAATTAAAGTCCCAAAAATCATGACCTCCATGGGTGTGAGCCCAGTGTAGGCACATAGTGTGTCCGACCTGAGGTGCTTGTGCTGGGCTAAAGGCCAATTCCTCCATGATGATTTGGCCTGTGTGTGCCTAGTGAAAATTTTTCTAAGTCCCCAACTTTTTCTAAGTGTGGAAATTTTTCTAAGTCCAGAAATTTTTCTAAGTCCCCAACTTTTTCAAAGTCCCATTTTTTTTCTAAGTCCCAAAAATCATGACCTCCATGGGTGTGAGCCCAGTGTAGGCACATAGTGTGTCCGACCTGATGTGCTTGTGCTGGGCTAGAGGCCCATTCCTCCATGATGATTTGGCCTGTGTGTGCCTAGTGAAAATTTTTCTAAGTGTGGAATTTTTTCTAAGTGTGGAAATTTTTCTAAGTCCCCAACTTTTTCTAAGTGTGATAATTTTTTCAAAGTCCCAATTTTTTTCTAAGTCCCAAAAATCATGACCTCCATGGGTGTGAGCCCAGTGTATGCACATGGTGTGTCCGACCTGAGGTGCCTGTGCTGGGCTAAAGGCTGATTCCTCCATGATGATTTGGCCTGTGTGTGCCTAGTAAAAATTTTTCTAAGTCCCAAAATTTTTCTAAGTGTGGAAATTTTTCTAAGTCCAGAAATTTTTCTATGTCCCCAACTTTTTCTAAGTGTGGAAATTTTTCTAAGTCCCATTTTTTTTCAAAGTCCCAAAAATCATGACCTCCATGGGTGTGAGCCCAGTGTAGGCACATAGTGTGTCCGACCTGAGGTGCTTGTGCTGGGCTAGAGGCCCATTCCTCCATGATGATTTGGCCTGTTAGTGCTGAGTGAAATTTTTTCTAAGTCCCCAACTTTTTCTAAGTGTGGAAATTTTTCAAAGTCCCCAACTTTTTCCAAGTGTGATAATTTTTCAAAGTCCCATTTTTTTTCTAAGTCCCAAAAATCATGACCTCCATGGGTGTGAGCCCAGTGTAGGCACATAGTGTGTCCGACCTGAGGTGCCTGTGCTGGGCTAGAGCCCCATTCCTCCATGATGATTTGGCCTGTGAGTGCAGAGTGAAAATTTTTCTAAGTCCCCAACTTTTTCCAAGTGTGGAAATTTTTCTAAGTCCCAAACTTTTTCTAAGTCCCAGAAATGATCAGAGACCCAAAAAAATTCAAAATCCCCAAAATCATGACCTCCATGGGTGTGAGCCCAGTGTAGGCACATGGTGTGTCCGACCTGAGGTGCTTGTGCTGGGCTAGAGGCCCATTCCTCCATGATGATTTGGCCTGCGCGTGCAGAGTGTGAATATTTTCCCCAAAATGTTCAGGGTCCCAAAATAAATCAATGTCCTAAAAATCATGACCTCCATGGGTGTGAGCCCAGTGCAGGCACATAGTGTGTCCGACCTGAGGTGCTTGTGCTGGGCTAGAGGCCAATTCCTCCATGATGATTTGGCCTGCGCCTGCAGAGTGTGAATATTTTCCCCAAAATGTTCAGAGACCCAGAAAAATTCAAAATCCCCCAAATCATGACCTCCATGGGTGTGAGCCCAGTGCAGGCACCTACTGTGTCCGACCTGAGGTGCTTGTGCTGGGCTGGAGGCCGATTCCTCCATGATGATTTGGCCTGCGCGTGCAGAGTGTGAATATTTTCCCCAAAATGTTCAGAGACCCAGAAAAATTCAAAATCCCCCAAATCATGACCTCTACAAGTGTGAGCGCAGTGGGGGGCACCTACATGGCTGACCTGAGGTGCCTGGCTTCGGGGAGAATCCAATTCCTCCAGGAGGATTCAGCCTGCACCTGAGCTGAGAGCCAGAAAAATTCCCATAGCCCCAGGAGATGTAACGGACCCCCATCCTCCAGGGGGCGCCGGCGGGGGATGTCGGCCCCGGGGCATGTGGCATCGGGTCCGGGGCCTCCCCATGGACTCCCCTGCGAAATTTGGAGCCGATCGGACCAACGGTGGCCGAGATACGGCCGTCCGAAGTCGGGGGCCCCCCCCCCGGTTCCCAGAAGCCCCATGGGCAGCGGGGGGAGGCCCAAAGTGGCCGTGGGGAGTGCCTAGGGCCGGCCAAAATCGTTTTTTCCCAGGCGGAATTGGCCGTTTCCGAGATATAGGCGAAAGAAAATTTTTCGAAAATCTGACCTCCAGGTGGCGTGGTCGCGGGTGGGGGTGCCCGCCGAGGGTGCCTGGGGTCGGGGAGAATGCAATTCCTCCAGGAGGATTCAGCCTGCATGTGAGCTGAGAGCCAGAAAATTTCCCATAGCCCCAGGAGATGTAACAGACTCCCATCCTCCAGGGGGCGCCGGCGGGGGGCGTCGGCCCCGGGGTATGTGGCATCGGGTCCGGGGCCTCCCCATGGACTCCCCTGCGAAATTTGGAGCCGATCGGACCAACGGTGGCCGAGATACGGCCGTCCGAAGTCGGGGGCCCCCCCCCCGGTTCCCAGAAGCCCCATGGGCAGCGGGGGGAGGCCCAAAGTGGCCGTGGGGAGTGCCTAGGGCCGGCCAAAATCGTTTTTTCCCAGGCGGAATTGGCCGTTTCCGAGATAAAGGCGAAAGAAAATTTTTCGAAAATCTGACCTCCAGGTGGCGTGGTCGCGGGTGGGGGGTGCCCGCCGATGGTGCCTGGGGTCGGGGAGAATGCAATTCCTCCAGGAGGATTCGGCCTGAAAAGAAAAGAAAAGAAAAAAAAAATTCGGACCTCCAGGAGTGTGACCGCGGGTGTGGGCGCATAGCGTGGCCGACCAGAGGTGCATGTGCTGGGCTAGAGGCCGATTCCTCCATGAGGATTCGGCCTGTGAGTGCAGAGTGAAAAAATTTTCAAAGTCCAAAAAATAATACCTCCAGGGATGTGATCGCGGGTGTGGGCGCATAGCGTGGCCGACCAGAGGTGCCTGCGCTGGGCTAGAGGCCGATTCCTCCATGAGGATTCGGCCTGTGTGTGCAGAGTGAAAAAATTTTCAAAGTCCAAAAAATAATACCTCCAGGGATGTGATCGCGGGTGTGGGCGCATAGCGTGGCCGACCAGAGGTGCCTGCGCTGGGCTAGAGGCCGATTCCTCCATGAGGATTCGGCCTGTGTGTGCAGAGTGAAAAAATTTTCAAAGTCCAAAAAATAATACCTCCAGGGCTGTGATCGCGGTTGTGGGCGCATAGCGTGGCCGACCAGAGGTGCCTGTGCTGGGCTAGAGGCCGATTCCTCCATGAGGATTCGGCCTGTGAGTGCAGAGTGAAAATTTTTCTAAGTCCACCTCCAGGGCTGTGATCGCGGGTGCCGGCCGAAAGTGTCCGACGAGAGTGCTCCTCGTCGGCCTGAGGCCCGATTCCTCCAGGAGGATCTCCCTTGTCGAAAATTTTTCTAAGTCCAAAAATTTTTCTAAGTCCCACTTTTTACGCCGGGGTGGCAGATCCAGGCCTATCGCTCCCCGGCTCGTGTCCGACCCCGAGGCCTCTTCCCGGGCATGAGTCCCGCCTCGACCGCGGTGTGGAGGTATCGCTGCGCCGTAGGGTGACCAGAAGGGTATGGTCAGATTTTCAGGAGACAGTAGCAATTACAGGGGTCCAAGCACCTGGGGCTATGGTAAACGGACCGCCAAGCCCCCGCACGGCCCCCGGGCCGCCCAGGAAGCTACGGGTGCGGGCTTTTCAGCCCCTTTTCCATGCTTTTTCCCCTTTTTCGTCACTTTTTCGAATTTTCTCCGTTTTTCTCGCTTTTTCCCTTAAAAGCACTGGTAGATCGGAACACGAGACCCGCCAGGGGTAGGCGCCTGCCCGGCCCGCCGAGGGCCGCTATGGGCACGGCAGTTCCTCCCCGCCCTTGCGGGTTCGCCTCTCAGTACCGGGGGGAATAGCGTCGAGTCTCTTCCGCCTCCCCCGCCCTGGTGCCTCATCATAGGGAGTCGTAGACGGCCGGTCCTCATCTCGCTCGCTCAGTCGGTCCGAGAACGCTCCCGGACGGGCCGCGCAGCCCCCCTTAGCCCTCCCCGTCGTCCCCGGCCCCCCCGGGCCGGGCGCGGAGGTTCGGGCGGGGGGGAAGGCCACGCGCCCTTCCGCGGAGGAAAGATCACAGTTTTCCCCGGTTATGGCTCACGCCGAAAACGAACGCCCTCCGGAAGGAGGGATGGAAGGAAAGCGTGCGCGCGCAGCTGTGCCTCGGGGAGGGAGCCCCCTTCGCCGGGCGGCGCCTCTCCCCTACCCCACAAACACACGCGTCGCTACCTGGTTGATCCTGCCAGTAACATATGCTTGTCTCAAAGATTAAGCCATGCAGCCATGCGCTGACCCTCCTCTCCCTCTCGGGTTTTTAACACACACTGTGTTGCATTCTCTGCTGGACGATGGCTTACCTAAAAAAACCAAAAATGACAACTCTTAGCGGTGGATCACTCGGCTCGTGCGTCGATGAAGAACGCAGCCAGCTGCGAGAACTAATGTGAATTGCAGGACACATTGATCATCGACACTTCGAACGCACATTGCGGCCCCGGGTCCCTCCCGGGGCTACGCCTGTCTGAGGGTCGCTATTCCCATCTATCGGACTTCGGTCCGCGGCTGGAGGTTCTCGCAGGCCCTTAGGGGCCTTCGTCCTCCTAAGTGCAGACTCGTCTTTCCCCTGGCGCCTCGTGTCGCTCTCCCCTCCGTGTCCACGACTCAAAACCCCTCCGGCCGGAAACGGTTTCCGTGCCCTGCGGTCGTCGTGCGCGGCTGTCGGTGG
>NC_071126.1:82500-87500 GCF_024256425.1 Clarias gariepinus | reverse complement strand
TAGTGTGTCCGACCTGATGTGCTTGTGCTGGGCTAGAGGCCCATTCCTCCATGATGATTTGGCCTGTGTGTGCCTAGTGAAAATTTTTCTAAGTGTGGAATTTTTTCTAAGTGTGGAAATTTTTCTAAGTCCCCAACTTTTTCTAAGTGTGATAATTTTTTCAAAGTCCCAATTTTTTTCTAAGTCCCAAAAATCATGACCTCCATGGGTGTGAGCCCAGTGTATGCACATGGTGTGTCCGACCTGAGGTGCCTGTGCTGGGCTAAAGGCTGATTCCTCCATGATGATTTGGCCTGTGTGTGCCTAGTAAAAATTTTTCTAAGTCCCAAAATTTTTCTAAGTGTGGAAATTTTTCTAAGTCCAGAAATTTTTCTATGTCCCCAACTTTTTCTAAGTGTGGAAATTTTTCTAAGTCCCATTTTTTTTCAAAGTCCCAAAAATCATGACCTCCATGGGTGTGAGCCCAGTGTAGGCACATAGTGTGTCCGACCTGAGGTGCTTGTGCTGGGCTAGAGGCCCATTCCTCCATGATGATTTGGCCTGTTAGTGCTGAGTGAAATTTTTTCTAAGTCCCCAACTTTTTCTAAGTGTGGAAATTTTTCAAAGTCCCCAACTTTTTCCAAGTGTGATAATTTTTCAAAGTCCCATTTTTTTTCTAAGTCCCAAAAATCATGACCTCCATGGGTGTGAGCCCAGTGTAGGCACATAGTGTGTCCGACCTGAGGTGCCTGTGCTGGGCTAGAGCCCCATTCCTCCATGATGATTTGGCCTGTGAGTGCAGAGTGAAAATTTTTCTAAGTCCCCAACTTTTTCCAAGTGTGGAAATTTTTCTAAGTCCCAAACTTTTTCTAAGTCCCAGAAATGATCAGAGACCCAAAAAAATTCAAAATCCCCAAAATCATGACCTCCATGGGTGTGAGCCCAGTGTAGGCACATGGTGTGTCCGACCTGAGGTGCTTGTGCTGGGCTAGAGGCCCATTCCTCCATGATGATTTGGCCTGCGCGTGCAGAGTGTGAATATTTTCCCCAAAATGTTCAGGGTCCCAAAATAAATCAATGTCCTAAAAATCATGACCTCCATGGGTGTGAGCCCAGTGCAGGCACATAGTGTGTCCGACCTGAGGTGCTTGTGCTGGGCTAGAGGCCAATTCCTCCATGATGATTTGGCCTGCGCCTGCAGAGTGTGAATATTTTCCCCAAAATGTTCAGAGACCCAGAAAAATTCAAAATCCCCCAAATCATGACCTCCATGGGTGTGAGCCCAGTGCAGGCACCTACTGTGTCCGACCTGAGGTGCTTGTGCTGGGCTGGAGGCCGATTCCTCCATGATGATTTGGCCTGCGCGTGCAGAGTGTGAATATTTTCCCCAAAATGTTCAGAGACCCAGAAAAATTCAAAATCCCCCAAATCATGACCTCTACAAGTGTGAGCGCAGTGGGGGGCACCTACATGGCTGACCTGAGGTGCCTGGCTTCGGGGAGAATCCAATTCCTCCAGGAGGATTCAGCCTGCACCTGAGCTGAGAGCCAGAAAAATTCCCATAGCCCCAGGAGATGTAACGGACCCCCATCCTCCAGGGGGCGCCGGCGGGGGATGTCGGCCCCGGGGCATGTGGCATCGGGTCCGGGGCCTCCCCATGGACTCCCCTGCGAAATTTGGAGCCGATCGGACCAACGGTGGCCGAGATACGGCCGTCCGAAGTCGGGGGCCCCCCCCCCGGTTCCCAGAAGCCCCATGGGCAGCGGGGGGAGGCCCAAAGTGGCCGTGGGGAGTGCCTAGGGCCGGCCAAAATCGTTTTTTCCCAGGCGGAATTGGCCGTTTCCGAGATATAGGCGAAAGAAAATTTTTCGAAAATCTGACCTCCAGGTGGCGTGGTCGCGGGTGGGGGTGCCCGCCGAGGGTGCCTGGGGTCGGGGAGAATGCAATTCCTCCAGGAGGATTCAGCCTGCATGTGAGCTGAGAGCCAGAAAATTTCCCATAGCCCCAGGAGATGTAACAGACTCCCATCCTCCAGGGGGCGCCGGCGGGGGGCGTCGGCCCCGGGGTATGTGGCATCGGGTCCGGGGCCTCCCCATGGACTCCCCTGCGAAATTTGGAGCCGATCGGACCAACGGTGGCCGAGATACGGCCGTCCGAAGTCGGGGCCCCCCCCCCCGGTTCCCAGAAGCCCCATGGGCAGCGGGGGGAGGCCCAAAGTGGCCGTGGGGAGTGCCTAGGGCCGGCCAAAATCGTTTTTTCCCAGGCGGAATTGGCCGTTTCCGAGATAAAGGCGAAAGAAAATTTTTCGAAAATCTGACCTCCAGGTGGCGTGGTCGCGGGTGGGGGGTGCCCGCCGATGGTGCCTGGGGTCGGGGAGAATGCAATTCCTCCAGGAGGATTCGGCCTGAAAAGAAAAGAAAAGAAAAAAAAATTCGGACCTCCAGGAGTGTGACCGCGGGTGTGGGCGCATAGCGTGGCCGACCAGAGGTGCATGTGCTGGGCTAGAGGCCGATTCCTCCATGAGGATTCGGCCTGTGAGTGCAGAGTGAAAAAATTTTCAAAGTCCAAAAAATAATACCTCCAGGGATGTGATCGCGGGTGTGGGCGCATAGCGTGGCCGACCAGAGGTGCCTGCGCTGGGCTAGAGGCCGATTCCTCCATGAGGATTCGGCCTGTGTGTGCAGAGTGAAAAAATTTTCAAAGTCCAAAAAATAATACCTCCAGGGATGTGATCGCGGGTGTGGGCGCATAGCGTGGCCGACCAGAGGTGCCTGCGCTGGGCTAGAGGCCGATTCCTCCATGAGGATTCGGCCTGTGTGTGCAGAGTGAAAAAATTTTCAAAGTCCAAAAAATAATACCTCCAGGGATGTGATCGCGGGTGTGGGCGCATAGCGTGGCCGACCAGAGGTGCCTGTGCTGGGCTAGAGGCCGATTCCTCCATGAGGATTCGGCCTGTGAGTGCAGAGTGAAAATTTTTCTAAGTCCACCTCCAGGGCTGTGATCGCGGGTGCCGGCCGAAAGTGTCCGACGAGAGTGCTCCTCGTCGGCCTGAGGCCCGATTCCTCCAGGAGGATCTCCCTTGTCGAAAATTTTTCTAAGTCCAAAAATTTTTCTAAGTCCCACTTTTTACGCCGGGGTGGCAGATCCAGGCCTATCGCTCCCCGGCTCGTGTCCGACCCCGAGGCCTCTTCCCGGGCATGAGTCCCGCCTCGACCGCGGTGTGGAGGTATCGCTGCGCCGTAGGGTGACCAGAAGGGTATGGTCAGATTTTCAGGAGACAGTAGCAATTACAGGGGTCCAAGCACCTGGGGCTATGGTAAACGGACCGCCAAGCCCCCGCACGGCCCCCGGGCCGCCCAGGAAGCTACGGGTGCGGGCTTTTCAGCCCCTTTTCCATGCTTTTTCCCCTTTTTCGTCACTTTTTCGAATTTTCTCCGTTTTTCTCGCTTTTTCCCTTAAAAGCACTGGTAGATCGGAACACGAGACCCGCCAGGGGTAGGCGCCTGCCCGGCCCGCCGAGGGCCGCTATGGGCACGGCAGTTCCTCCCCGCCCTTGCGGGTTCGCCTCTCAGTACCGGGGGGAATAGCGTCGAGTCTCTTCCGCCTCCCCCGCCCTGGTGCCTCATCATAGGGAGTCGTAGACGGCCGGTCCTCATCTCGCTCGCTCAGTCGGTCCGAGAACGCTCCCGGACGGGCCGCGCAGCCCCCCTTAGCCCTCCCCGTCGTCCCCGGCCCCCCCGGGCCGGGCGCGGAGGTTCGGGCGGGGGGGAAGGCCACGCGCCCTTCCGCGGAGGAAAGATCACAGTTTTCCCCGGTTATGGCTCACGCCGAAAACGAACGCCCTCCGGAAGGAGGGATGGAAGGAAAGCGTGCGCGCGCAGCTGTGCCTCGGGGAGGGAGCCCCCTTCGCCGGGCGGCGCCTCTCCCCTACCCCACAAACACACGCGTCGCTACCTGGTTGATCCTGCCAGTAACATATGCTTGTCTCAAAGATTAAGCCATGCAGCCATGCGCTGACCCTCCTCTCCCTCTCGGGTTTTTAACACACACTGTGTTGCATTCTCTGCTGGACGATGGCTTACCTAAAAAAACCAAAAATGACAACTCTTAGCGGTGGATCACTCGGCTCGTGCGTCGATGAAGAACGCAGCCAGCTGCGAGAACTAATGTGAATTGCAGGACACATTGATCATCGACACTTCGAACGCACATTGCGGCCCCGGGTCCCTCCCGGGGCTACGCCTGTCTGAGGGTCGCTATTCCCATCTATCGGACTTCGGTCCGCGGCTGGAGGTTCTCGCAGGCCCTTAGGGGCCTTCGTCCTCCTAAGTGCAGACTCGTCTTTCCCCTGGCGCCTCGTGTCGCTCTCCCCTCCGTGTCCACGACTCAAAACCCCTCCGGCCGGAAACGGTTTCCGTGCCCTGCGGTCGTCGTGCGCGGCTGTCGGTGGTTCCCTTCCACTTCGACTGCCCGCGTCACGCCTCCGCAGGCCGGGGCCGCGCGAAAAGCCGGTGGGGCAGTGGGCGCAGTGCAGGCGGTCGGCGGGCGGGGAGGCCGGGGGTCGGACGGCGCTCTCCGAGACGCCCTTCTCCCTTCCTCATCACTCCCCCCGCTCTCTCTGAGGAGAGAGTGGAAGGGAGCGAGGGAGAGAGGGGGGGCTCACCTTCTCCTCCTCCTCCACCTCCGTGGAGAGGGGAGAACACACATCCGAACGCGACCTCAGATCAGACGAGACGACCCGCTGAATTTAAGCATATTACTAAGCGGAGGAAAAGAAACTAACAAGGATTCCCTCAGTAGCGGCGAGCGAAGAGGGAAGAGCCCAGCGCCAAATCCCCCGTCCCCTGGCGGGCGCGGGGAAATGTGGCGTACGGAAGTCCGCATCGCCCGGCGCGGGCCGGGGGCCTGAGTCCTTCTGATGGAGGCTCAGCCCGTGGACGGTGTGAGGCCGGTAACGGCCCCCGCCCCGCCGGGGCGCGGACTTCTCGGAGTCGGGTTGTTTGGGAATGCAGCCCAAAGCG
>NC_071126.1:72500-77500 GCF_024256425.1 Clarias gariepinus | reverse complement strand
CCTGGAGGGTTGGGTGACCTGGGGGGGGGGTGTAGGCTGGTGCTAGGGGCCGAGTAGGGAGGCCTGTGGGGGGGTTGCGAATGGTGATTTTTCCCCCAAAATTTTAAGTCCCAAAAATCATGACCTCCATGGGTGTGAGCCCAGTGTATGCACATGCTGTGTCCGACCTGAGGTGCCTGTGCTGGGCTAGAGGCTGATTCCTCCATGATGATTTGGCCTGTGTGTGCCTGTTGAAAATTTTTCTAAGTCCCAAAATTTTTCTAAGTCCCAAAAATCATGACCTCCATGGGTGTTAGCCCAGTGTAGGCACATAGTGTGTCCGACCTGATGTGCTTGTGCTGGGCTAGAGGCCCATTCCTCCATGATGATTTGGCCTGTGTGTGCCTGTTGAAAATTTTTCTAAGTCCCAAACTTTTTCTAAGTGTGACAATTTTTCAAAGTCCCATTTTTTTTCTAAGTCCCAAAAATCATGACCTCCATGGGTGTAAGCCCAGTGTATGCACATAGTGTGTCCGACCTGAGGTGCTTGTGCTGGGCTAAAGGCTGATTCCTCCATGATGATTTGGCCTGTGTGTGCCTAGTAAAAATTTTTCTAAGTCCCAAAATTTTTCTAAGTCCCAAAAATCATGACCTCCATGGGTGTTAGCCCAGTGTAGGCACTTAGTGTGTCCGACCTGAGGTGCTTGTGCTGGGCTAAAGGCTGATTCCTCCATGATGATTTGGCCTGTGTGTGCCTAGTAAAAAATTTTTCTAAGTCCCAAAATTTTTCTAAGTCCCAAAATTTTTCTAAGTCCCCAACTTTTTCTCAGTGTGATAATTTTTCAAAGTCCCAATTTTTTTCTAAGTCCCAAAAATCATGACCTCCATGGGTGTGAGCCCAGTGTATGCACATGGTGTGTCCGACCTGAGGTGCCTGTGCTGGGCTAAAGGCTGATTCCTCCATGATGATTTGGCCTGTGTGTGCCTAGTGAAAATTTTTCTAAGTGTGGAATTTTTTCTAAGTCCCCAACTTTTTCTAAGTGTGATAATTTTTCAAAGTCCCATTTTTTTTCTAAGTCCCAAAAATCATGACCTCCATGGGTGTTAGCCCAGTGTAGGCACATAGTGTGTCCGACCTGAGGTGCTTGTGCTGGGCTAAAGGCTGATTCCTCCATGATGATTTGGCCTGTGTGTGCCTAGTAAAAATTTTTCAAAGTCCCAAAATTTTTCTAAGTCCCAAAAATCATGACCTCCATGGGTGTTAGCCCAGTGTAGGCACATAGTGTGTCCGACCTGATGTGCTTGTGCTGGGCTAAAGGCTGATTCCTCCATGATGATTTGGCCTGTGTGTGCCTAGTAAAAATTTTTCAAAGTCCCAAAATTTTTCTAAGTCCCAAAAATCATGACCTCCATGGGTGTGAGCCCAGTGTATGCACATAGTGTGTCCGACCTGAGGTGCCTGTGCTGGGCTAAGGGCTGATTCCTCCATGATGATTTGGCCTGTGAGTGCTGAGTGAAAATTTTTCTAAGTCCCCAACTTTTTCTAAGTGTGGAAATTTTTCTAAGTCCAGAAATTTTTCTAAGTCCCCAACTTTTTCTAAGTGTGAAAATTTTTCTAAGTCCCATTTTTTTTTCAAAGTCCCAGAAATGATCAGAGACCCAAAAAAAATTAAAGTCCCAAAAATCATGACCTCCATGGGTGTGAGCCCAGTGTAGGCACATAGTGTGTCCGACCTGAGGTGCTTGTGCTGGGCTAAAGGCCAATTCCTCCATGATGATTTGGCCTGTGTGTGCCTAGTGAAAATTTTTCTAAGTCCCCAACTTTTTCTAAGTGTGGAAATTTTTCTAAGTCCAGAAATTTTTCTAAGTCCCCAACTTTTTCAAAGTCCCATTTTTTTTCTAAGTCCCAAAAATCATGACCTCCATGGGTGTGAGCCCAGTGTAGGCACATAGTGTGTCCGACCTGAGGTGCTTGTGCTGGGCTAGAGGCCAATTCCTCCATGATGATTTGGCCTGTGTGTGCCTAGTGAAAATTTTTCTAAGTGTGGAATTTTTTCTAAGTGTGGAAATTTTTCTAAGTCCCCAACTTTTTCTAAGTGTGATAATTTTTTCAAAGTCCCAATTTTTTTCTAAGTCCCAAAAATCATGACCTCCATGGGTGTGAGCCCAGTGTATGCACATGGTGTGTCCGACCTGAGGTGCCTGTGCTGGGCTAAAGGCTGATTCCTCCATGATGATTTGGCCTGTGTGTGCCTAGTAAAAATTTTTCTAAGTCCCAAAATTTTTCTAAGTGTGGAAATTTTTCTAAGTCCAGAAATTTTTCTAAGTCCCCAACTTTTTCTAAGTGTGGAAATTTTTCTAAGTCCCATTTTTTTTCAAAGTCCCAAAAATCATGACCTCCATGGGTGTGAGCCCAGTGTAGGCACATAGTGTGTCCGACCTGAGGTGCTTGTGCTGGGCTAGAGGCCCATTCCTCCATGATGATTTGGCCTGTTAGTGCTGAGTGAAATTTTTTCTAAGTCCCCAACTTTTTCTAAGTGTGGAAATTTTTCAAAGTCCCCAACTTTTTCCAAGTGTGATAATTTTTCAAAGTCCCATTTTTTTTCTAAGTCCCAAAAATCATGACCTCCATGGGTGTGAGCCCAGTGTAGGCACATAGTGTGTCCGACCTGAGGTGCCTGTGCTGGGCTAGAGCCCCATTCCTCCATGATGATTTGGCCTGTGAGTGCAGAGTGAAAATTTTTCTAAGTCCCCAACTTTTTCCAAGTGTGGAAATTTTTCTAAGTCCCAAACTTTTTCTAAGTCCCAGAAATGATCAGAGACCCAAAAAAATTCAAAATCCCCAAAATCATGACCTCCATGGGTGTGAGCCCAGTGTAGGCACATGGTGTGTCCGACCTGAGGTGCTTGTGCTGGGCTAGAGGCCCATTCCTCCATGATGATTTGGCCTGCGCGTGCAGAGTGTGAATATTTTCCCCAAAATGTTCAGGGTCCCAAAATAAATCAATGTCCTAAAAATCATGACCTCCATGGGTGTGAGCCCAGTGCAGGCACATAGTGTGTCCGACCTGAGGTGCTTGTGCTGGGCTAGAGGCCAATTCCTCCATGATGATTTGGCCTGCGCCTGCAGAGTGTGAATATTTTCCCCAAAATGTTCAGAGACCCAGAAAAATTCAAAATCCCCCAAATCATGACCTCCATGGGTGTGAGCCCAGTGCAGGCACCTACTGTGTCCGACCTGAGGTGCTTGTGCTGGGCTGGAGGCCGATTCCTCCATGATGATTTGGCCTGCGCGTGCAGAGTGTGAATATTTTCCCCAAAATGTTCAGAGACCCAGAAAAATTCAAAATCCCCCAAATCATGACCTCTACAAGTGTGAGCGCAGTGGGGGGCACCTACATGGCTGACCTGAGGTGCCTGGCTTCGGGGAGAATCCAATTCCTCCAGGAGGATTCAGCCTGCACCTGAGCTGAGAGCCAGAAAAATTCCCATAGCCCCAGGAGATGTAACGGACCCCCATCCTCCAGGGGGCGCCGGCGGGGGATGTCGGCCCCGGGGCATGTGGCATCGGGTCCGGGGCCTCCCCATGGACTCCCCTGCGAAATTTGGAGCCGATCGGACCAACGGTGGCCGAGATACGGCCGTCCGAAGTCGGGGGCCCCCCCCCCGGTTCCCAGAAGCCCCATGGGCAGCGGGGGGAGGCCCAAAGTGGCCGTGGGGAGTGCCTAGGGCCGGCCAAAATCGTTTTTTCCCAGGCGGAATTGGCCGTTTCCGAGATATAGGCGAAAGAAAATTTTTCGAAAATCTGACCTCCAGGTGGCGTGGTCGCGGGTGGGGGTGCCCGCCGAGGGTGCCTGGGGTCGGGGAGAATGCAATTCCTCCAGGAGGATTCAGCCTGCATGTGAGCTGAGAGCCAGAAAATTTCCCATAGCCCCAGGAGATGTAACAGACTCCCATCCTCCAGGGGGCGCCGGCGGGGGGCGTCGGCCCCGGGGTATGTGGCATCGGGTCCGGGGCCTCCCCATGGACTCCCCTGCGAAATTTGGAGCCGATCGGACCAACGGTGGCCGAGATACGGCCGTCCGAAGTCGGGGCCCCCCCCCCCGGTTCCCAGAAGCCCCATGGGCAGCGGGGGGAGGCCCAAAGTGGCCGTGGGGAGTGCCTAGGGCCGGCCAAAATCGTTTTTTCCCAGGCGGAATTGGCCGTTTCCGAGATAAAGGCGAAAGAAAATTTTTCGAAAATCTGACCTCCAGGTGGCGTGGTCGCGGGTGGGGGGTGCCCGCCGATGGTGCCTGGGGTCGGGGAGAATGCAATTCCTCCAGGAGGATTCGGCCTGAAAAGAAAAGAAAAGAAAAAAAAAAATTCGGACCTCCAGGAGTGTGACCGCGGGTGTGGGCGCATAGCGTGGCCGACCAGAGGTGCATGTGCTGGGCTAGAGGCCGATTCCTCCATGAGGATTCGGCCTGTGAGTGCAGAGTGAAAAAATTTTCAAAGTCCAAAAAATAATACCTCCAGGGATGTGATCGCGGGTGTGGGCGCATAGCGTGGCCGACCAGAGGTGCCTGCGCTGGGCTAGAGGCCGATTCCTCCATGAGGATTCGGCCTGTGTGTGCAGAGTGAAAAAATTTTCAAAGTCCAAAAAATAATACCTCCAGGGATGTGATCGCGGGTGTGGGCGCATAGCGTGGCCGACCAGAGGTGCCTGCGCTGGGCTAGAGGCCGATTCCTCCATGAGGATTCGGCCTGTGTGTGCAGAGTGAAAAAATTTTCAAAGTCCAAAAAATAATACCTCCAGGGCTGTGATCGCGGGTGTGGGCGCATAGCGTGGCCGACCAGAGGTGCCTGTGCTGGGCTAGAGGCCGATTCCTCCATGAGGATTCGGCCTGTGAGTGCAGAGTGAAAATTTTTCTAAGTCCACCTCCAGGGCTGTGATCGCGGGTGCCGGCCGAAAGTGTCCGACGAGAGTGCTCCTCGTCGGCCTGAGGCCCGATTCCTCCAGGAGGATCTCCCTTGTCGAAAAT
>NC_071126.1:60000-65000 GCF_024256425.1 Clarias gariepinus | reverse complement strand
GTGTGTGCCTAGTAAAAATTTTTCTAAGTCCCAAAATTTTTCTAAGTCCCAAAAATCATGACCTCCATGGGTGTTAGCCCAGTGTAGGCACTTAGTGTGTCCGACCTGAGGTGCTTGTGCTGGGCTAAAGGCTGATTCCTCCATGATGATTTGGCCTGTGTGTGCCTAGTAAAAAATTTTTCTAAGTCCCAAAATTTTTCTAAGTCCCAAAATTTTTCTAAGTCCCCAACTTTTTCTCAGTGTGATAATTTTTCAAAGTCCCAATTTTTTTCTAAGTCCCAAAAATCATGACCTCCATGGGTGTGAGCCCAGTGTATGCACATGGTGTGTCCGACCTGAGGTGCCTGTGCTGGGCTAAAGGCTGATTCCTCCATGATGATTTGGCCTGTGTGTGCCTAGTGAAAATTTTTCTAAGTGTGGAATTTTTTCTAAGTCCCCAACTTTTTCTAAGTGTGATAATTTTTCAAAGTCCCATTTTTTTTCTAAGTCCCAAAAATCATGACCTCCATGGGTGTTAGCCCAGTGTAGGCACATAGTGTGTCCGACCTGAGGTGCTTGTGCTGGGCTAAAGGCTGATTCCTCCATGATGATTTGGCCTGTGTGTGCCTAGTAAAAATTTTTCAAAGTCCCAAAATTTTTCTAAGTCCCAAAAATCATGACCTCCATGGGTGTTAGCCCAGTGTAGGCACATAGTGTGTCCGACCTGATGTGCTTGTGCTGGGCTAAAGGCTGATTCCTCCATGATGATTTGGCCTGTGTGTGCCTAGTAAAAATTTTTCAAAGTCCCAAAATTTTTCTAAGTCCCAAAAATCATGACCTCCATGGGTGTGAGCCCAGTGTATGCACATAGTGTGTCCGACCTGAGGTGCCTGTGCTGGGCTAAGGGCTGATTCCTCCATGATGATTTGGCCTGTGAGTGCTGAGTGAAAATTTTTCTAAGTCCCCAACTTTTTCTAAGTGTGGAAATTTTTCTAAGTCCAGAAATTTTTCTAAGTCCCCAACTTTTTCTAAGTGTGAAAATTTTTCTAAGTCCCATTTTTTTTTCAAAGTCCCAGAAATGATCAGAGACCCAAAAAAAATTAAAGTCCCAAAAATCATGACCTCCATGGGTGTGAGCCCAGTGTAGGCACATAGTGTGTCCGACCTGAGGTGCTTGTGCTGGGCTAAAGGCCAATTCCTCCATGATGATTTGGCCTGTGTGTGCCTAGTGAAAATTTTTCTAAGTCCCCAACTTTTTCTAAGTGTGGAAATTTTTCTAAGTCCAGAAATTTTTCTAAGTCCCCAACTTTTTCAAAGTCCCATTTTTTTTCTAAGTCCCAAAAATCATGACCTCCATGGGTGTGAGCCCAGTGTAGGCACATAGTGTGTCCGACCTGATGTGCTTGTGCTGGGCTAGAGGCCCATTCCTCCATGATGATTTGGCCTGTGTGTGCCTAGTGAAAATTTTTCTAAGTGTGGAATTTTTTCTAAGTGTGGAAATTTTTCTAAGTCCCCAACTTTTTCTAAGTGTGATAATTTTTTCAAAGTCCCAATTTTTTTCTAAGTCCCAAAAATCATGACCTCCATGGGTGTGAGCCCAGTGTATGCACATGGTGTGTCCGACCTGAGGTGCCTGTGCTGGGCTAAAGGCTGATTCCTCCATGATGATTTGGCCTGTGTGTGCCTAGTAAAAATTTTTCTAAGTCCCAAAATTTTTCTAAGTGTGGAAATTTTTCTAAGTCCAGAAATTTTTCTATGTCCCCAACTTTTTCTAAGTGTGAAAATTTTTCAAAGTCCCATTTTTTTTCTAAGTCCCAAAAATCATGACCTCCATGGGTGTGAGCCCAGTGTAGGCACATAGTGTGTCCGACCTGAGGTGCTTGTGCTGGGCTAGAGGCCCATTCCTCCATGATGATTTGGCCTGTTAGTGCTGAGTGAAAATTTTTCTAAGTTCCCAACTTTTTCTAAGTGTGGAAATTTTTCAAAGTCCCCAACTTTTTCCAAGTGTGATAATTTTTCAAAGTCCCATTTTTTTTCAAAGTCCCAAAAATCATGACCTCCATGGGTGTGAGCCCAGTGTAGGCACATAGTGTGTCCGACCTGAGGTGCCTGTGCTGGGCTAGAGCCCCATTCCTCCATGATGATTTGGCCTGTAAGTGCAGAGTGAAAATTTTTCTAAGTCCCCAACTTTTTCCAAGTGTGGAAATTTTTCTAAGTCCCAAACTTTTTCTAAGTCCCAGAAATGATCAGAGACCCAAAAAAATTCAAAATCCCCAAAATCATGACCTCCATGGGTGTGAGCCCAGTGTAGGCACATGGTGTGTCCGACCTGAGGTGCTTGTGCTGGGCTAGAGGCCCATTCCTCCATGATGATTTGGCCTGCGCGTGCAGAGTGTGAATATTTTCCCCAAAATGTTCAGGGTCCCAAAATAAATCAATGTCCTAAAAATCATGACCTCCATGGGTGTGAGCCCAGTGCAGGCACATAGTGTGTCCGACCTGAGGTGCTTGTGCTGGGCTAGAGGCCAATTCCTCCATGATGATTTGGCCTGCGCCTGCAGAGTGTGAATATTTTCCCCAAAATGTTCAGAGACCCAGAAAAATTCAAAATCCCCCAAATCATGACCTCCATGGGTGTGAGCCCAGTGCAGGCACCTACTGTGTCCGACCTGAGGTGCTTGTGCTGGGCTGGAGGCCGATTCCTCCATGATGATTTGGCCTGCGCGTGCAGAGTGTGAATATTTTCCCCAAAATGTTCAGAGACCCAGAAAAATTCAAAATCCCCCAAATCATGACCTCTACAAGTGTGAGCGCAGTGGGGGGCACCTACATGGCTGACCTGAGGTGCCTGGCTTCGGGGAGAATCCAATTCCTCCAGGAGGATTCAGCCTGCACCTGAGCTGAGAGCCAGAAAAATTCCCATAGCCCCAGGAGATGTAACGGACCCCCATCCTCCAGGGGGCGCCGGCGGGGGATGTCGGCCCCGGGGCATGTGGCATCGGGTCCGGGGCCTCCCCATGGACTCCCCTGCGAAATTTGGAGCCGATCGGACCAACGGTGGCCGAGATACGGCCGTCCGAAGTCGGGGGCCCCCCCCCCGGTTCCCAGAAGCCCCATGGGCAGCGGGGGGAGGCCCAAAGTGGCCGTGGGGAGTGCCTAGGGCCGGCCAAAATCGTTTTTTCCCAGGCGGAATTGGCCGTTTCCGAGATATAGGCGAAAGAAAATTTTTCGAAAATCTGACCTCCAGGTGGCGTGGTCGCGGGTGGGGGTGCCCGCCGAGGGTGCCTGGGGTCGGGGAGAATGCAATTCCTCCAGGAGGATTCAGCCTGCATGTGAGCTGAGAGCCAGAAAATTTCCCATAGCCCCAGGAGATGTAACAGACTCCCATCCTCCAGGGGGCGCCGGCGGGGGGCGTCGGCCCCGGGGTATGTGGCATCGGGTCCGGGGCCTCCCCATGGACTCCCCTGCGAAATTTGGAGCCGATCGGACCAACGGTGGCCGAGATACGGCCGTCCGAAGTCGGGGCCCCCCCCCCCGGTTCCCAGAAGCCCCATGGGCAGCGGGGGGAGGCCCAAAGTGGCCGTGGGGAGTGCCTAGGGCCGGCCAAAATCGTTTTTTCCCAGGCGGAATTGGCCGTTTCCGAGATAAAGGCGAAAGAAAATTTTTCGAAAATCTGACCTCCAGGTGGCGTGGTCGCGGGTGGGGGGTGCCCGCCGATGGTGCCTGGGGTCGGGGAGAATGCAATTCCTCCAGGAGGATTCGGCCTGAAAAGAAAAGAAAAGAAAAAAAAAATTCGGACCTCCAGGAGTGTGACCGCGGGTGTGGGCGCATAGCGTGGCCGACCAGAGGTGCATGTGCTGGGCTAGAGGCCGATTCCTCCATGAGGATTCGGCCTGTGAGTGCAGAGTGAAAAAATTTTCAAAGTCCAAAAAATAATACCTCCAGGGATGTGATCGCGGGTGTGGGCGCATAGCGTGGCCGACCAGAGGTGCCTGCGCTGGGCTAGAGGCCGATTCCTCCATGAGGATTCGGCCTGTGTGTGCAGAGTGAAAAAATTTTCAAAGTCCAAAAAATAATACCTCCAGGGATGTGATCGCGGGTGTGGGCGCATAGCGTGGCCGACCAGAGGTGCCTGCGCTGGGCTAGAGGCCGATTCCTCCATGAGGATTCGGCCTGTGTGTGCAGAGTGAAAAAATTTTCAAAGTCCAAAAAATAATACCTCCAGGGCTGTGATCGCGGGTGTGGGCGCATAGCGTGGCCGACCAGAGGTGCCTGTGCTGGGCTAGAGGCCGATTCCTCCATGAGGATTCGGCCTGTGAGTGCAGAGTGAAAATTTTTCTAAGTCCACCTCCAGGGCTGTGATCGCGGGTGCCGGCCGAAAGTGTCCGACGAGAGTGCTCCTCGTCGGCCTGAGGCCCGATTCCTCCAGGAGGATCTCCCTTGTCGAAAATTTTTCTAAGTCCAAAAATTTTTCTAAGTCCCACTTTTTACGCCGGGGTGGCAGATCCAGGCCTATCGCTCCCCGGCTCGTGTCCGACCCCGAGGCCTCTTCCCGGGCATGAGTCCCGCCTCGACCGCGGTGTGGAGGTATCGCTGCGCCGTAGGGTGACCAGAAGGGTATGGTCAGATTTTCAGGAGACAGTAGCAATTACAGGGGTCCAAGCACCTGGGGCTATGGTAAACGGACCGCCAAGCCCCCGCACGGCCCCCGGGCCGCCCAGGAAGCTACGGGTGCGGGCTTTTCAGCCCCTTTTCCATGCTTTTTCCCCTTTTTCGTCACTTTTTCGAATTTTCTCCGTTTTTCTCGCTTTTTCCCTTAAAAGCACTGGTAGATCGGAACACGAGACCCGCCAGGGGTAGGCGCCTGCCCGGCCCGCCGAGGGCCGCTATGGGCACGGCAGTTCCTCCCCGCCCTTGCGGGTTCGCCTCTCAGTACCGGGGGGAATAGCGTCGAGTCTCTTCCGCCTCCCCCGCCCTGGTGCCTCATCATAGGGAGTCGTAGACGGCCGGTCCTCATCTCG
>NC_071126.1:47500-50000 GCF_024256425.1 Clarias gariepinus | reverse complement strand
CTTTTTCTAAGTGTGAAAATTTTTCTAAGTCCCATTTTTTTTTCAAAGTCCCAGAAATGATCAGAGACCCAAAAAAAATTAAAGTCCCAAAAATCATGACCTCCATGGGTGTGAGCCCAGTGTAGGCACATAGTGTGTCCGACCTGAGGTGCTTGTGCTGGGCTAAAGGCCAATTCCTCCATGATGATTTGGCCTGTGTGTGCCTAGTGAAAATTTTTCTAAGTCCCCAACTTTTTCTAAGTGTGGAAATTTTTCTAAGTCCAGAAATTTTTCTAAGTCCCCAACTTTTTCAAAGTCCCATTTTTTTTCTAAGTCCCAAAAATCATGACCTCCATGGGTGTGAGCCCAGTGTAGGCACATAGTGTGTCCGACCTGAGGTGCCTGTGCTGGGCTAGACTCCCATTCCTCCATGATGATTTGGCCTGTGTGTGCCTAGTGAAAATTTTTCTAAGTGTGGAATTTTTTCTAAGTGTGGAAATTTTTCTAAGTCCCCAACTTTTTCTAAGTGTGATAATTTTTTCAAAGTCCCAATTTTTTTCTAAGTCCCAAAAATCATGACCTCCATGGGTGTGAGCCCAGTGTATGCACATGGTGTGTCCGACCTGAGGTGCCTGTGCTGGGCTAAAGGCTGATTCCTCCATGATGATTTGGCCTGTGTGTGCCTAGTAAAAATTTTTCTAAGTCCCAAAATTTTTCTAAGTGTGGAAATTTTTCTAAGTCCAGAAATTTTTCTATGTCCCCAACTTTTTCTAAGTGTGGAAATTTTTCTAAGTCCCATTTTTTTTCAAAGTCCCAAAAATCATGACCTCCATGGGTGTGAGCCCAGTGTAGGCACATAGTGTGTCCGACCTGAGGTGCTTGTGCTGGGCTAGAGGCCCATTCCTCCATGATGATTTGGCCTGTTAGTGCTGAGTGAAATTTTTTCTAAGTCCCCAACTTTTTCTAAGTGTGGAAATTTTTCAAAGTCCCCAACTTTTTCCAAGTGTGATAATTTTTCAAAGTCCCATTTTTTTTCTAAGTCCCAAAAATCATGACCTCCATGGGTGTGAGCCCAGTGTAGGCACATAGTGTGTCCGACCTGAGGTGCCTGTGCTGGGCTAGAGCCCCATTCCTCCATGATGATTTGGCCTGTGAGTGCAGAGTGAAAATTTTTCTAAGTCCCCAACTTTTTCCAAGTGTGGAAATTTTTCTAAGTCCCAAACTTTTTCTAAGTCCCAGAAATGATCAGAGACCCAAAAAAATTCAAAATCCCCAAAATCATGACCTCCATGGGTGTGAGCCCAGTGTAGGCACATGGTGTGTCCGACCTGAGGTGCTTGTGCTGGGCTAGAGGCCCATTCCTCCATGATGATTTGGCCTGCGCGTGCAGAGTGTGAATATTTTCCCCAAAATGTTCAGGGTCCCAAAATAAATCAATGTCCTAAAAATCATGACCTCCATGGGTGTGAGCCCAGTGCAGGCACATAGTGTGTCCGACCTGAGGTGCTTGTGCTGGGCTAGAGGCCAATTCCTCCATGATGATTTGGCCTGCGCCTGCAGAGTGTGAATATTTTCCCCAAAATGTTCAGAGACCCAGAAAAATTCAAAATCCCCCAAATCATGACCTCCATGGGTGTGAGCCCAGTGCAGGCACCTACTGTGTCCGACCTGAGGTGCTTGTGCTGGGCTGGAGGCCGATTCCTCCATGATGATTTGGCCTGCGCGTGCAGAGTGTGAATATTTTCCCCAAAATGTTCAGAGACCCAGAAAAATTCAAAATCCCCCAAATCATGACCTCTACAAGTGTGAGCGCAGTGGGGGGCACCTACATGGCTGACCTGAGGTGCCTGGCTTCGGGGAGAATCCAATTCCTCCAGGAGGATTCAGCCTGCACCTGAGCTGAGAGCCAGAAAAATTCCCATAGCCCCAGGAGATGTAACGGACCCCCATCCTCCAGGGGGCGCCGGCGGGGGATGTCGGCCCCGGGGCATGTGGCATCGGGTCCGGGGCCTCCCCATGGACTCCCCTGCGAAATTTGGAGCCGATCGGACCAACGGTGGCCGAGATACGGCCGTCCGAAGTCGGGGGCCCCCCCCCCGGTTCCCAGAAGCCCCATGGGCAGCGGGGGGAGGCCCAAAGTGGCCGTGGGGAGTGCCTAGGGCCGGCCAAAATCGTTTTTTCCCAGGCGGAATTGGCCGTTTCCGAGATATAGGCGAAAGAAAATTTTTCGAAAATCTGACCTCCAGGTGGCGTGGTCGCGGGTGGGGGTGCCCGCCGAGGGTGCCTGGGGTCGGGGAGAATGCAATTCCTCCAGGAGGATTCAGCCTGCATGTGAGCTGAGAGCCAGAAAATTTCCCATAGCCCCAGGAGATGTAACAGACTCCCATCCTCCAGGGGGCGCCGGCGGGGGGCGTCGGCCCCGGGGTATGTGGCATCGGGTCCGGGGCCTCCCCATGGACTCCCCTGCGAAATTTGGAGCCGATCGGACCAACGGTGGCCGAGATACGGCCGTCCGAAGTCG
>NC_071126.1:32500-37500 GCF_024256425.1 Clarias gariepinus | reverse complement strand
CTGGTTATACCATGGGTCAGTGCAGGTGAAAGAAAAAATGACAAAGTACCTGGGTATACCAGGGGTCAGGGGAAAAAATGACAAAGTCCTTGGTTATACCAGGGGTCAGGGCTTTTAGCGCGACGTGCTGGAGGTGCTTAGCCCGGTGGAGGGGTGCTTAAGTGTGGGTGCCCTGGGCCGGCTGGTGGCAAGGTCCTGGAGGGTTGGGTGACCTGGGGGGGGGGTGTAGGCTGGTGCTAGGGGCCGAGTAGGGAGGCCTGTGGGGGGGTTGCGAATGGTGATTTTTCCCCCAAAATTTTAAGTCCCAAAAATCATGACCTCCATGGGTGTGAGCCCAGTGTATGCACATGCTGTGTCCGACCTGAGGTGCCTGTGCTGGGCTAGAGGCTGATTCCTCCATGATGATTTGGCCTGTGTGTGCCTGTTGAAAATTTTTCTAAGTCCCAAAATTTTTCTAAGTCCCAAAAATCATGACCTCCATGGGTGTTAGCCCAGTGTAGGCACATAGTGTGTCCGACCTGATGTGCTTGTGCTGGGCTAGAGGCCCATTCCTCCATGATGATTTGGCCTGTGTGTGCCTGTTGAAAATTTTTCTAAGTCCCAAACTTTTTCTAAGTGTGACAATTTTTCAAAGTCCCATTTTTTTTCTAAGTCCCAAAAATCATGACCTCCATGGGTGTAAGCCCAGTGTATGCACATAGTGTGTCCGACCTGAGGTGCTTGTGCTGGGCTAAAGGCTGATTCCTCCATGATGATTTGGCCTGTGTGTGCCTAGTAAAAATTTTTCTAAGTCCCAAAATTTTTCTAAGTCCCAAAAATCATGACCTCCATGGGTGTTAGCCCAGTGTAGGCACTTAGTGTGTCCGACCTGAGGTGCTTGTGCTGGGCTAAAGGCTGATTCCTCCATGATGATTTGGCCTGTGTGTGCCTAGTAAAAAATTTTTCTAAGTCCCAAAATTTTTCTAAGTCCCAAAATTTTTCTAAGTCCCCAACTTTTTCTCAGTGTGATAATTTTTCAAAGTCCCAATTTTTTTCTAAGTCCCAAAAATCATGACCTCCATGGGTGTGAGCCCAGTGTATGCACATGGTGTGTCCGACCTGAGGTGCCTGTGCTGGGCTAAAGGCTGATTCCTCCATGATGATTTGGCCTGTGTGTGCCTAGTGAAAATTTTTCTAAGTGTGGAATTTTTTCTAAGTCCCCAACTTTTTCTAAGTGTGATAATTTTTCAAAGTCCCATTTTTTTTCTAAGTCCCAAAAATCATGACCTCCATGGGTGTTAGCCCAGTGTAGGCACATAGTGTGTCCGACCTGAGGTGCTTGTGCTGGGCTAAAGGCTGATTCCTCCATGATGATTTGGCCTGTGTGTGCCTAGTAAAAATTTTTCAAAGTCCCAAAATTTTTCTAAGTCCCAAAAATCATGACCTCCATGGGTGTTAGCCCAGTGTAGGCACATAGTGTGTCCGACCTGATGTGCTTGTGCTGGGCTAAAGGCTGATTCCTCCATGATGATTTGGCCTGTGTGTGCCTAGTAAAAATTTTTCAAAGTCCCAAAATTTTTCTAAGTCCCAAAAATCATGACCTCCATGGGTGTGAGCCCAGTGTATGCACATAGTGTGTCCGACCTGAGGTGCCTGTGCTGGGCTAAGGGCTGATTCCTCCATGATGATTTGGCCTGTGAGTGCTGAGTGAAAATTTTTCTAAGTCCCCAACTTTTTCTAAGTGTGGAAATTTTTCTAAGTCCAGAAATTTTTCTAAGTCCCCAACTTTTTCTAAGTGTGAAAATTTTTCTAAGTCCCATTTTTTTTTCAAAGTCCCAGAAATGATCAGAGACCCAAAAAAAATTAAAGTCCCAAAAATCATGACCTCCATGGGTGTGAGCCCAGTGTAGGCACATAGTGTGTCCGACCTGAGGTGCTTGTGCTGGGCTAAAGGCCAATTCCTCCATGATGATTTGGCCTGTGTGTGCCTAGTGAAAATTTTTCTAAGTCCCCAACTTTTTCTAAGTGTGGAAATTTTTCTAAGTCCAGAAATTTTTCTAAGTCCCCAACTTTTTCAAAGTCCCATTTTTTTTCTAAGTCCCAAAAATCATGACCTCCATGGGTGTGAGCCCAGTGTAGGCACATAGTGTGTCCGACCTGAGGTGCTTGTGCTGGGCTAGAGGCCAATTCCTCCATGATGATTTGGCCTGTGTGTGCCTAGTGAAAATTTTTCTAAGTGTGGAATTTTTTCTAAGTGTGGAAATTTTTCTAAGTCCCCAACTTTTTCTAAGTGTGATAATTTTTTCAAAGTCCCAATTTTTTTCTAAGTCCCAAAAATCATGACCTCCATGGGTGTGAGCCCAGTGTATGCACATGGTGTGTCCGACCTGAGGTGCCTGTGCTGGGCTAAAGGCTGATTCCTCCATGATGATTTGGCCTGTGTGTGCCTAGTAAAAATTTTTCTAAGTCCCAAAATTTTTCTAAGTGTGGAAATTTTTCTAAGTCCAGAAATTTTTCTATGTCCCCAACTTTTTCTAAGTGTGGAAATTTTTCTAAGTCCCATTTTTTTTCTAAGTCCCAAAAATCATGACCTCCATGGGTGTGAGCCCAGTGTAGGCACATAGTGTGTCCGACCTGAGGTGCTTGTGCTGGGCTAGAGGCCCATTCCTCCATGATGATTTGGCCTGTTAGTGCTGAGTGAAATTTTTTCTAAGTCCCCAACTTTTTCTAAGTGTGGAAATTTTTCAAAGTCCCCAACTTTTTCCAAGTGTGATAATTTTTCAAAGTCCCATTTTTTTTCTAAGTCCCAAAAATCATGACCTCCATGGGTGTGAGCCCAGTGTAGGCACATAGTGTGTCCGACCTGAGGTGCCTGTGCTGGGCTAGAGCCCCATTCCTCCATGATGATTTGGCCTGTGAGTGCAGAGTGAAAATTTTTCTAAGTCCCCAACTTTTTCCAAGTGTGGAAATTTTTCTAAGTCCCAAACTTTTTCTAAGTCCCAGAAATGATCAGAGACCCAAAAAAATTCAAAATCCCCAAAATCATGACCTCCATGGGTGTGAGCCCAGTGTAGGCACATGGTGTGTCCGACCTGAGGTGCTTGTGCTGGGCTAGAGGCCCATTCCTCCATGATGATTTGGCCTGCGCGTGCAGAGTGTGAATATTTTCCCCAAAATGTTCAGGGTCCCAAAATAAATCAATGTCCTAAAAATCATGACCTCCATGGGTGTGAGCCCAGTGCAGGCACATAGTGTGTCCGACCTGAGGTGCTTGTGCTGGGCTAGAGGCCAATTCCTCCATGATGATTTGGCCTGCGCCTGCAGAGTGTGAATATTTTCCCCAAAATGTTCAGAGACCCAGAAAAATTCAAAATCCCCCAAATCATGACCTCCATGGGTGTGAGCCCAGTGCAGGCACCTACTGTGTCCGACCTGAGGTGCTTGTGCTGGGCTGGAGGCCGATTCCTCCATGATGATTTGGCCTGCGCGTGCAGAGTGTGAATATTTTCCCCAAAATGTTCAGAGACCCAGAAAAATTCAAAATCCCCCAAATCATGACCTCTACAAGTGTGAGCGCAGTGGGGGGCACCTACATGGCTGACCTGAGGTGCCTGGCTTCGGGGAGAATCCAATTCCTCCAGGAGGATTCAGCCTGCACCTGAGCTGAGAGCCAGAAAAATTCCCATAGCCCCAGGAGATGTAACGGACCCCCATCCTCCAGGGGGCGCCGGCGGGGGATGTCGGCCCCGGGGCATGTGGCATCGGGTCCGGGGCCTCCCCATGGACTCCCCTGCGAAATTTGGAGCCGATCGGACCAACGGTGGCCGAGATACGGCCGTCCGAAGTCGGGGGCCCCCCCCCCGGTTCCCAGAAGCCCCATGGGCAGCTGGGGGAGGCCCAAAGTGGCCGTGGGGAGTGCCTAGGGCCGGCCAAAATCGTTTTTTCCCAGGCGGAATTGGCCGTTTCCGAGATATAGGCGAAAGAAAATTTTTCGAAAATCTGACCTCCAGGTGGCGTGGTCGCGGGTGGGGGTGCCCGCCGAGGACGCCTGGGGTCGGGGAGAATGCAATTCCTCCAGGAGGATTCAGCCTGCATGTGAGCTGAGAGCCAGAAAATTTCCCATAGCCCCAGGAGATGTAACAGACTCCCATCCTCCAGGGGGCGCCGACGGGGGGCGTCGGCCACGGGGCATGTGGCATCGGGTCCGGGGCCTCCCCATGGACTCCCCCGCGAAATTTGGAGCCGATCGGACCAACGGTGGCCGAGATACGGCCGTCCGAAGTCGGGGGCCCCCCCCCGGTTCCCAGAAGCCCCATGGGCAGCGGGGGGAGGCCCAAAGTGGCCGTGGGGAGTGCCTAGGGCCGGCCAAAATCGTTTTTTCCCAGGCGGAATTGGCCGTTTCCGAGATAAAGGCGAAAGAAAATTTTTCGAAAATCTGACCTCCAGGTGGCGTGGTCGCGGGTGGGGGGGTGCCCGCCGATGGTGCCTGGGGTCGGGGAGAATGCAATTCCTCCAGGAGGATTCGGCCTGAAAAGAAAAGAAGAGAAAAAAAAATTCGGACCTCCAGGAGTGTGACCGCGGGTGTGGGCGCATAGCGTGGCCGACCAGAGGTGCATGTGCTGGGCTAGAGGCCGATTCCTCCATGAGGATTCGGCCTGTGAGTGCAGAGTGCGAAAAATTTCAAAGTCCAAAAAATAATACCTCCAGGGATGTGATCGCGGGTGTGGGCGCATAGCGTGGCCGACCAGAGGTGCCTGTGCTGGGCTAGAGGCCGATTCCTCCATGAGGATTCGGCCTGTGTGTGCAGAGTGAAAAAATTTTCAAAGTCCAAAAAATAATACCTCCAGGGATGTGATCGCGGGTGTGGGCGCATAGCGTGGCCGACCAGAGGTGCCTGTGCTGGGCTAGAGGCCGATTCCTCCATGAGGATTCGGCCTGTGAGTGCAGAGTGAAAAAATTTTCAAAGTCCAAAAAATAATACCTCCAGGGCTGTGATCGCGGGTGTGGGCGCATAGCGTGGC
>NC_071126.1:20000-22500 GCF_024256425.1 Clarias gariepinus | reverse complement strand
ACAAAGTCCTTGGTTATACCAGGGGTCAGGGCTTTTAGCGCGACGTGCTGGAGGTGCTTAGCCCGGTGGAGGGGTGCTTAAGTGTGGGTGCCCTGGGCCGGCTGGTGGCTAGGTCCTGGAGGGTTGGGTGACCTGGGGGGGGGGTGTAGGCTGGTGCTAGGGGCCGAGTAGGGAGGCCTGTGGGGGGGTTGCGAATGGTGATTTTTCCCCCAAAATTTTAAGTCCCAAAAATCATGACCTCCATGGGTGTGAGCCCAGTGTATGCACATGCTGTGTCCGACCTGAGGTGCCTGTGCTGGGCTAGAGGCTGATTCCTCCATGATGATTTGGCCTGTGTGTGCCTGTTGAAAATTTTTCTAAGTCCCAAAATTTTTCTAAGTCCCAAAAATCATGACCTCCATGGGTGTGAGCCCAGTGTAGGCACATAGTGTGTCCGACCTGATGTGCTTGTGCTGGGCTAGAGGCCCATTCCTCCATGATGATTTGGCCTGTGTGTGCCTAGTGAAAATTTTTCTAAGTGTGGAATTTTTTCTAAGTGTGGAAATTTTTCTAAGTCCCCAACTTTTTCTAAGTGTGATAATTTTTTCAAAGTCCCAATTTTTTTCTAAGTCCCAAAAATCATGACCTCCATGGGTGTGAGCCCAGTGTATGCACATGGTGTGTCCGACCTGAGGTGCCTGTGCTGGGCTAAAGGCTGATTCCTCCATGATGATTTGGCCTGTGTGTGCCTAGTAAAAATTTTTCTAAGTCCCAAAATTTTTCTAAGTGTGGAAATTTTTCTAAGTCCAGAAATTTTTCTATGTCCCCAACTTTTTCTAAGTGTGGAAATTTTTCTAAGTCCCATTTTTTTTCTAAGTCCCAAAAATCATGACCTCCATGGGTGTGAGCCCAGTGTAGGCACATAGTGTGTCCGACCTGAGGTGCTTGTGCTGGGCTAGAGGCCCATTCCTCCATGATGATTTGGCCTGTTAGTGCTGAGTGAAAATTTTTCTAAGTTCCCAACTTTTTCTAAGTGTGGAAATTTTTCAAAGTCCCCAACTTTTTCCAAGTGTGATAATTTTTCAAAGTCCCATTTTTTTTCTAAGTCCCAAAAATCATGACCTCCATGGGTGTGAGCCCAGTGTAGGCACATAGTGTGTCCGACCTGAGGTGCCTGTGCTGGGCTAGAGCCCCATTCCTCCATGATGATTTGGCCTGTGAGTGCAGAGTGAAAATTTTTCTAAGTCCCCAACTTTTTCCAAGTGTGGAAATTTTTCTAAGTCCCAAACTTTTTCTAAGTCCCAGAAATGATCAGAGACCCAAAAAAATTCAAAATCCCCAAAATCATGACCTCCATGGGTGTGAGCCCAGTGTAGGCACATGGTGTGTCCGACCTGAGGTGCTTGTGCTGGGCTAGAGGCCCATTCCTCCATGATGATTTGGCCTGCGCGTGCAGAGTGTGAATATTTTCCCCAAAATGTTCAGGGTCCCAAAATAAATCAATGTCCTAAAAATCATGACCTCCATGGGTGTGAGCCCAGTGCAGGCACATAGTGTGTCCGACCTGAGGTGCTTGTGCTGGGCTAGAGGCCAATTCCTCCATGATGATTTGGCCTGCGCCTGCAGAGTGTGAATATTTTCCCCAAAATGTTCAGAGACCCAGAAAAATTCAAAATCCCCCAAATCATGACCTCCATGGGTGTGAGCCCAGTGCAGGCACCTACTGTGTCCGACCTGAGGTGCTTGTGCTGGGCTGGAGGCCGATTCCTCCATGATGATTTGGCCTGCGCGTGCAGAGTGTGAATATTTTCCCCAAAATGTTCAGAGACCCAGAAAAATTCAAAATCCCCCAAATCATGACCTCTACAAGTGTGAGCGCAGTGGGGGGCACCTACATGGCTGACCTGAGGTGCCTGGCTTCGGGGAGAATCCAATTCCTCCAGGAGGATTCAGCCTGCACCTGAGCTGAGAGCCAGAAAAATTCCCATAGCCCCAGGAGATGTAACGGACCCCCATCCTCCAGGGGGCGCCGGCGGGGGATGTCGGCCCCGGGGCATGTGGCATCGGGTCCGGGGCCTCCCCATGGACTCCCCTGCGAAATTTGGAGCCGATCGGACCAACGGTGGCCGAGATACGGCCGTCCGAAGTCGGGGGCCCCCCCCCCGGTTCCCAGAAGCCCCATGGGCAGCTGGGGGAGGCCCAAAGTGGCCGTGGGGAGTGCCTAGGGCCGGCCAAAATCGTTTTTTCCCAGGCGGAATTGGCCGTTTCCGAGATATAGGCGAAAGAAAATTTTTCGAAAATCTGACCTCCAGGTGGCGTGGTCGCGGGTGGGGGTGCCCGCCGAGGACGCCTGGGGTCGGGGAGAATGCAATTCCTCCAGGAGGATTCAGCCTGCATGTGAGCTGAGAGCCAGAAAATTTCCCATAGCCCCAGGAGATGTAACAGACTCCCATCCTCCAGGGGGCGCCGACGGGGGGCGTCGGCCACGGGGCATGTGGCATCGGGTCCGGGGCCTCCCCAT
>NC_071126.1:2500-10000 GCF_024256425.1 Clarias gariepinus | reverse complement strand
CAGGTGAAAGAAAAAATGACAAAGTCCCTGGGTTTACCATGGGTCAGGGAAAAAATGACTAAGTGCCTGGTTATACCATGGGTCAGTGCAGGTGAAAGGAAAAATGACAAAGTCCCTGGGTATACCATGGGTCAGGGAAAAAATGACAAAGTCCCTGGTTATACCATGGGTCAGTGCAGGTGAAAGAAAAAATGACAAAGTCCCTGGGTTTACCATGGGTCAGGGAAAAAATGACTAAGTGCCTGGTTATACCATGGGTCAGTGCAGGTGAAAGAAAAAATGACAAAGTCCCTGGGTATACCATGGGTCAGGGAAAAAATGACTAAGTGCCTGGTTATACCATGGGTCAGTGCAGGTGAAAGGAAAAATGACAAAGTCCCTGGGTATACCATGGGTCAGGGAAAAAATGACTAAGTGCCTGGTTATACCATGGGTCAGTGCAGGTGAAAGAAAAAATGACAAAGTCCCTGGGTATACCATGGGTCAGGGAAAAAATGACAAAGTCCCTGGTTATACCATGGGTCAGTGCAGGTGAAAGAAAAAATGACAAAGTCCCTGGTTATACCATGGGTCAGGGAAAAAATGACTAAGTGCCTGGGTTTACCAGGGGTCAGGGGAGAAAATGACAAAGTCCTTGGTTATACCAGGGGTCAGGGCTTTTAGCGCGACGTGCTGGAGGTGCTTAGCCCGGTGGAGGGGTGCTTAAGTGTGGGTGCCCTGGGCCGGCTGGTGGCTAGGTCCTGGAGGGTTGGGTGACCTGGGGGGGGGGTGTAGGCTGGTGCTAGGGGCCGAGTAGGGAGGCCTGTGGGGGGGTTGCGAATGGTGATTTTTCCCCCAAAATTTTAAGTCCCAAAAATCATGACCTCCATGGGTGTGAGCCCAGTGTATGCACATGCTGTGTCCGACCTGAGGTGCCTGTGCTGGGCTAGAGGCTGATTCCTCCATGATGATTTGGCCTGTGTGTGCCTGTTGAAAATTTTTCTAAGTCCCAAAATTTTTCTAAGTCCCAAAAATCATGACCTCCATGGGTGTTAGCCCAGTGTAGGCACATAGTGTGTCCGACCTGATGTGCTTGTGCTGGGCTAGAGGCCCATTCCTCCATGATGATTTGGCCTGTGTGTGCCTGTTGAAAATTTTTCTAAGTCCCAAACTTTTTCTAAGTGTGACAATTTTTCAAAGTCCCATTTTTTTTCTAAGTCCCAAAAATCATGACCTCCATGGGTGTAAGCCCAGTGTATGCACATAGTGTGTCCGACCTGAGGTGCTTGTGCTGGGCTAAAGGCCAATTCCTCCATGATGATTTGGCCTGTGTGTGCCTAGTAAAAATTTTTCAAAGTCCCAAAATTTTTCTAAGTCCCAAAAATCATGACCTCCATGGGTGTTAGCCCAGTGTAGGCACTTAGTGTGTCCGACCTGAGGTGCTTGTGCTGGGCTAAAGGCTGATTCCTCCATGATGATTTGGCCTGTGTGTGCCTAGTAAAAAATTTTTCTAAGTCCCAAAATTTTTCTAAGTCCCAAAATTTTTCTAAGTCCCCAACTTTTTCTCAGTGTGATAATTTTTCAAAGTCCCAATTTTTTTCTAAGTCCCAAAAATCATGACCTCCATGGGTGTGAGCCCAGTGTATGCACATGGTGTGTCCGACCTGAGGTGCCTGTGCTGGGCTAAAGGCTGATTCCTCCATGATGATTTGGCCTGTGTGTGCCTAGTGAAAATTTTTCTAAGTGTGGAATTTTTTCTAAGTCCCCAACTTTTTCTAAGTGTGATAATTTTTCAAAGTCCCATTTTTTTTCTAAGTCCCAAAAATCATGACCTCCATGGGTGTTAGCCCAGTGTAGGCACATAGTGTGTCCGACCTGATGTGCTTGTGCTGGGCTAAAGGCTGATTCCTCCATGATGATTTGGCCTGTGTGTGCCTAGTAAAAATTTTTCAAAGTCCCAAAATTTTTCTAAGTCCCAAAAATCATGACCTCCATGGGTGTTAGCCCAGTGTAGGCACATGGTGTGTCCGACCTGAGGTGCCTGTGCTGGGCTAAAGGCTGATTCCTCCATGATGATTTGGCCTGTGTGTGCCTAGTGAAAATTTTTCTAAGTCCAGAAATTTTTCTAAGTCCCCAACTTTTTCTCAGTGTGATAATTTTTCAAAGTCCCAATTTTTTTCTAAGTCCCAAAAATCATGACCTCCATGGGTGTGAGCCCAGTGTATGCACATGGTGTGTCCGACCTGAGGTGCCTGTGCTGGGCTAAAGGCTGATTCCTCCATGATGATTTGGCCTGTGTGTGCCTAGTAAAAATTTTTCAAAGTCCCAAAATTTTTCTAAGTCCCAAAAATCATGACCTCCATGGGTGTGAGCCCAGTGTATGCACATAGTGTGTCCGACCTGAGGTGCCTGTGCTGGGCTAAGGGCTGATTCCTCCATGATGATTTGGCCTGTGAGTGCTGAGTGAAAATTTTTCTAAGTCCCCAACTTTTTCTAAGTGTGGAAATTTTTCTAAGTCCAGAAATTTTTCTAAGTCCCCAACTTTTTCTAAGTGTGAAAATTTTTCTAAGTCCCATTTTTTTTTCAAAGTCCCAGAAATGATCAGAGACCCAAAAAAAATTAAAGTCCCAAAAATCATGACCTCCATGGGTGTGAGCCCAGTGTAGGCACATAGTGTGTCCGACCTGAGGTGCTTGTGCTGGGCTAAAGGCCAATTCCTCCATGATGATTTGGCCTGTGTGTGCCTAGTGAAAATTTTTCTAAGTCCCCAACTTTTTCTAAGTGTGGAAATTTTTCTAAGTCCAGAAATTTTTCTAAGTCCCCAACTTTTTCAAAGTCCCATTTTTTTTCTAAGTCCCAAAAATCATGACCTCCATGGGTGTGAGCCCAGTGTAGGCACATAGTGTGTCCGACCTGAGGTGCCTGTGCTGGGCTAAAGCCCCATTCCTCCATGATGATTTGGCCTGTGAGTGCAGAGTGAAAATTTTTCTAAGTCCCCAACTTTTTCTAAGTGTGGAAATTTTTCAAAGTCCCCAACTTTTTCCAAGTGTGATAATTTTTCAAAGTCCCATTTTTTTTCTAAGTCCCAAAAATCATGACCTCCATGGGTGTGAGCCCAGTGTATGCACATAGTGTGTCCGACCTGAGGTGCTTGTGCTGGGCTAAAGGCCGATTCCTCCATGATGATTTGGCCTGTGTGTGCCTAGTGAAAATTTTTCTAAGTCCCCAACTTTTTCTAAGTGTGGAAATTTTTCTAAGTCCAGAAATTTTTCTAAGTCCCCAACTTTTTCTAAGTGTGGAAATTTTTCTAAGTCCCATTTTTTTTCAAAGTCCCAAAAATCATGACCTCCATGGGTGTGAGCCCAGTGTATGCACATGGTGTGTCCGATCTGAGGTGCCTGTTCTGGGCTAGACGCCCATTCCTCCATGATGATTTGGCCTGTGTGTGCCTAGTGAAAATTTTTCTAAGTCCCCAACTTTTTCTAAGTGTGGAAATTTTTCTAAGTCCCAAACTTTTTCTAAGTCCCATTTTTTTTCAAAGTCCCAAAAATCATGACCTCCATGGGTGTGAGCCCAGTGTATGCACATGGTGTGTCCGATCTGAGGTGCCTGTTCTGGGCTAGACTCCCATTCCTCCATGATGATTTGGCCTGTGTGTGCCTAGTGAAAATTTTTCTAAGTCCCCAACTTTTTCTAAGTGTGGAAATTTTTCTAAGTCCCAAACTTTTTCTAAGTCCCATTTTTTTTCAAAGTCCCAAAAATCATGACCTCCATGGGTGTGAGCCCAGTGTATGCACATGGTGTGTCCGATCTGAGGTGCCTGTTCTGGGCTAGACTCCCATTCCTCCATGATGATTTGGCCTGTGTGTGCCTAGTGAAAATTTTTCTAAGTCCCCAACTTTTTCTAAGTGTGGAAATTTTTCTAAGTCCCAAACTTTTTCTAAGTCCCATTTTTTTTCAAAGTCCCCAAAATCATGACCTCCATGGGTGTGAGCCCAGTGTAGGCACATGGTGTGTCCGACCTGAGGTGCTTGTGCTGGGCTAGAGGCCCATTCCTCCATGATGATTTGGCCTGCGCGTGCAGAGTGTGAATATTTTCCCCAAAATGTTCAGGGTCCCAAAATAAATCAATGTCCTAAAAATCATGACCTCCATGGGTGTGAGCCCAGTGCAGGCACATAGTGTGTCCGACCTGAGGTGCTTGTGCTGGGCTAGAGGCCAATTCCTCCATGATGATTTGGCCTGCGCCTGCAGAGTGTGAATATTTTCCCCAAAATGTTCAGAGACCCAGAAAAATTCAAAATCCCCCAAATCATGACCTCCATGGGTGTGAGCCCAGTGCAGGCACCTACTGTGTCCGACCTGAGGTGCTTGTGCTGGGCTGGAGGCCGATTCCTCCATGATGATTTGGCCTGCGCGTGCAGAGTGTGAATATTTTCCCCAAAATGTTCAGAGACCCAGAAAAATTCAAAATCCCCCAAATCATGACCTCTACAAGTGTGAGCGCAGTGGGGGGCACCTACATGGCTGACCTGAGGTGCCTGGCTTCGGGGAGAATCCAATTCCTCCAGGAGGATTCAGCCTGCACCTGAGCTGAGAGCCAGAAAAATTCCCATAGCCCCAGGAGATGTAACGGACCCCCATCCTCCAGGGGGCGCCGGCGGGGGATGTCGGCCCCGGGGCATGTGGCATCGGGTCCGGGGCCTCCCCATGGACTCCCCTGCGAAATTTGGAGCCGATCGGACCAACGGTGGCCGAGATACGGCCGTCCGAAGTCGGGGGCCCCCCCCCCGGTTCCCAGAAGCCCCATGGGCAGCGGGGGGAGGCCCAAAGTGGCCGTGGGGAGTGCCTAGGGCCGGCCAAAATCGTTTTTTCCCAGGCGGAATTGGCCGTTTCCGAGATATAGGCGAAAGAAAATTTTTCGAAAATCTGACCTCCAGGTGGCGTGGTCGCGGGTGGGGGTGCCCGCCGAGGGTGCCTGGGGTCGGGGAGAATGCAATTCCTCCAGGAGGATTCAGCCTGCATGTGAGCTGAGAGCCAGAAAATTTCCCATAGCCCCAGGAGATGTAACAGACTCCCATCCTCCAGGGGGCGCCGGCGGGGGGCGTCGGCCCCGGGGTATGTGGCATCGGGTCCGGGGCCTCCCCATGGACTCCCCTGCGAAATTTGGAGCCGATCGGACCAACGGTGGCCGAGATACGGCCGTCCGAAGTCGGGGGCCCCCCCCCGGTTCCCAGAAGCCCCATGGGCAGCGGGGGGAGGCCCAAAGTGGCCGTGGGGAGTGCCTAGGGCCGGCCAAAATCGTTTTTTCCCAGGCGGAATTGGCCGTTTCCGAGATAAAGGCGAAAGAAAATTTTTCGAAAATCTGACCTCCAGGTGGCGTGGTCGCGGGTGGGGGGGTGCCCGCCGATGGTGCCTGGGGTCGGGGAGAATGCAATTCCTCCAGGAGGATTCGGCCTGAAAAGAAAAGAAAAGAAAAAAAAATTCGGACCTCCAGGAGTGTGACCGCGGGTGTGGGCGCATAGCGTGGCCGACCAGAGGTGCATGTGCTGGGCTAGAGGCCGATTCCTCCATGAGGATTCGGCCTGTGAGTGCAGAGTGCGAAAAATTTCAAAGTCCAAAAAATAATACCTCCAGGGATGTGATCGCGGGTGTGGGCGCATAGCGTGGCCGACCAGGGGTGCCTGTGCTGGGCTAGAGGCCGATTCCTCCATGAGGATTCGGCCTGTGAGTGCAGAGTGAAAAAATTTTCAAAGTCCAAAAAATAATACCTCCAGGGATGTGATCGCGGGTGTGGGCGCATAGCGTGGCCGACCAGAGGTGCCTGTGCTGGGCTAGAGGCCGATTCCTCCATGAGGATTCGGCCTGTGAGTGCAGAGTGAAAAAATTTTCAAAGTCCAAAAAATAATACCTCCAGGGATGTGATCGCGGGTGTGGGCGCATAGCGTGGCCGACCCGAGGTGCCTGTGCTGGGCTAGAGGCCGATTCCTCCATGAGGATTCGGCCTGTGAGTGCAGAGTGAAAATTTTTCTAAGTCCACCTCCAGGGCTGTGATCGCGGGTGCCGGCCGAAAGTGTCCGACGAGAGTGCTCCTCGTCGGCCTGAGGCCCGATTCCTCCAGGAGGATCTCCCTTGTCGAAAATTTTTCTAAGTCCAAAAATTTTTCTAAGTCCCACTTTTTACGCCGGGGTGGCAGATCCAGGCCTATCGCTCCCCGGCTCGCGTCCGACCCCGAGGCCCCTTCCTGGGCATGATTCCCGCCTCGACCGCGGTGTGGAGGTATCGCTGCGCCGTAGGGTGACCAGAAGGGTATGGTCAGATTTTCAGGAGACAGTAGCAATTACAGGGGTCCAAGCACCTGGGGCTATGGTAAACGGACCGCCAAGCCCCCGCACGGCCCCCGGGCCGCCCAGGAAGCTACGGGTGCGGGCTTTTTAGCCTCTTTTCCATGCCTTTTCCCCTTTTTCGTCACTTTTTCGAATTTTCTCCGTTTTTCTCGCTTTTTACCTTAAAAGCACTGGTAGATCGGAACACGAGACCCGCCAGGGGTAGGCGCCTGCCCGGCCCGCTCAGGGCCGCTATGGGCACGGCAGTTCCTCCCCGCCCTTGCGGGTTCGCCTCTCAGTACCGGGGGGAATAGCGTCGAGTCTCTTCCGCCTCCCCCGCCCTGGTGCCTCATCATAGGGAGTCGTAGACGGCCGGTCCTCATCTCGCTCGCTCAGTCGGTCCGAGAACGCTCCCGGACGGGCCGCGCAGCCCCCCTTAGCCCTCCCCGTCGTCCCCGGTCCCCCCGGGCCGGGCGCGGAGGTTCGGGCGGGGGGGAGGCCACGCGCCCTTCCGTGGAGGAAATATCACAGTTTTCCCCGGTTATGGCTCACGCCAAAAATGAACACCTTCCGGAAGGAAGGATGGAAGGAAAGCGTGCGCGCGCAGCTGTGCCTCGGGGAGGGAGCCCCCTTCGCCGGGCGGCGCCTCTCCCCTACCCCACAAACACACGCGTCGCTACCTGGTTGATCCTGCCAGTAACATATGCTTGTCTCAAAGATTAAGCCATGCAGGTCTAAGTGCACACGGTCGGTACAGTGAAACTGCGAATGGCTCATTAAATCAGTTATGGTTCCTTTGATCGCTCCACACGTTACTCGGATAACTGTGGTAATTCCAGAGCTAATACATGCAAACGAGCGCTGACCCTCCTCTCCCTCTCGGGGGAGCTGGGGGGGATGCGTGCATTTATCAGACCCAAAACCCATCCGGGGGGTCTCGGGCCCCCCGGCCGCTTTGGTGACTCTAGATAACCTCGGGCCGATCGCGCGCCCTCCGCGGCGGCGACGTCTCATTCGAATGTCTGCCCTATCAACTTTCGATGGTACTATAGGCGCCTACCATGGTGACCACGGGTAACGGGGAATCAGGGTTCGATTCCGGAGAGGGAGCCTGAGAAACGGCTACCACATCCAAGGAAGGCAGCAGGCGCGCAAATTACCCATTCCCGACACGGGGAGGTAGTGACGAAAAATA